>NC_064599.1:73554491-73856560 GCF_943734845.2 Anopheles funestus | reverse complement strand
TACAAAATTAAAATTACTACTCAACTTTACTAATTGTTAACTTCATATTTTTTTCATTACAGTGAAACCCTATTTTAAGCTGGAACCAATGGATGCGACAGCTCTGGTAGGACAACGCGTTCAGTTCCTTTGTGCTGTGGACGGTGATCCACAGCCACAGATATTATGGAGCAAAGAGAACGGGCACATTCCGGTCGGTAGGGCTGAAATTTTAGAAGAAGATCGTAGTTTGGTTATCCGAAGCGTGGTACCAAGCGATCAAGGTCTGTACATCTGTGAGGCACACAATACGATCGGTCAAATCAGTGCGAAAGCTCAACTTATCGTTAACTGTAAGTATATTTCGCGTAGTGTATTTTTTAGTACTAAATAGAACAATTGTACTAAAAACAGTTCTGGAATTAAGTTCCACATTTCTTTGTTGGCTTTCGAAGTACAATTCAACATCATATTTCATGTACATAAACACCTGCCACACGATGTTGTATTATCATTAATCATTTGTTGATGGTGTGTGGTGGGCTTTTTTTAGCTACCATGCTTTCAGTTTGCTTGCTGGTTTGTAGTGCCATATAGTTAGTTCATTCCCGTATGAAGGAAGTAAATTTTATCCAGCTAGCAATGGTCCCTCTAATGGCATCAACGAAAGTCCGATAAGAATTAACGTCAAAGATTTACGACCTGGTACATCCTTTACTTTTGCTTCGTAAGGGTGAAAACTTCCCCCACGTAACCACGCCATAGTTGGTAGCTTTCATTGTTATGTGCATGGTTGAAGTGTTTTTTTGTGCTTCATGTGCAGCGTAATATATACGTTTTAAAGTATCTGTAGGTATGTGTATCATCGGTTCTAAACCGATACTACCGCTGTCGGAAGCCGGGTCGGATTTGCTATCATCCGCACGGAACTCAGGGCTTTTACGAAACGTTTTTCTACCATCATATGAGCGTTTACAGCGTTTTTGTTTAATTTATGGTGCAAACTGTTTCTACGGATTATTAGCATTGTTTCTAACCGGGTTTTACTGAAGCTAGAAAAAAATGCTCTTGGTACACTATATTACAAGCACATTATTTTAAATGAGAATTTATTTAAATCCGTTTTAAAGTATTCATGTTTAAATTAATTTAAACAAATTGTAATTCAATAAAAATGAAAACTTAAATAATTGAACATTATTTCCGCTATGCTTTGAAACGTTTTTAGCTTCCCAAACTTTATCCGCCTTTGATCTTGAGACATTTCATCATCTTCTAATCGAATATGATCATTTCGATTGAGACTCATTCCATTTCTTTTTCGTTCCATTCCAGCTCCACCAACATTCCTGATTAAGCCCCAGGATCAGAAGACGGCCCTAAACGGGGTGGCATCATTCAAGTGCACCGCCTCAGGCAACCCCCAGCCGTCCGTTTTCTGGACGAAGGAAGGCTCACAGACGCTCATGTTTCCCAACAATACGTACGATAATATGCAGGTTTCGGTACAGGGGACACTTCAGATTCGCGGTGTGCAGAAAGATGACGATGGCTACTACATCTGTTCGGCACTGAGTGTGGCCGGTTCCACTGCCAGTAGAGCTTATTTACAGGTACGCCGTGGGAGAGAGTGAAAAATTGAGCTTCCACAACCAACAGCTCAATTCATATTCTAACGCGTCTCCTTTATCGCTCAATCGTACCATTCACACAGGTTCTAACATCGGAGGACAGCAATCCACCCCCGATACTGCAGATCGTACCAGCTAATCAAACACTGCCCCGAGGCACCGTTGCTACGCTGCCATGTCGTGCGAGCGGTAATCCGACGCCCGCCATTCGCTGGATGAAAAATGCGACCGATATCAACCTTTCCGGCGGTAACGGGCGCTTTTCAATCATCCAGGGTGGCACGCTAAGAATTGATGGTAAGCATAAGCTCGCCGCTCTGACTACACGCGTCGTCCATGATACGGACCTGATTGGAGGGGGGAAATTTTGTCGACCGGCACGATAAATATGTCCCGAGTAAGCGCTTTCTGTGCTATTACTACACCAAGAAAAGGAACCATTCCTTAGCGCTCACTCTGCTGGGGGACATTGGGTGACGAACCGAGAAATATAGTAATTGAAATACAACGAAATGGCGCTGATGGCGCTTTAAGCTTTGGCATCATTCTACTCGGTGAGCATGTAAACAGTCATGCTTGCATGCTGATTTATACTAATTTCCGTGCACAGGATACTGTTGGTTTTAGCATAACCCACAGACTTCCTGGCACGTTATTGTTCATGAAAGGATCACGCCAAATGTCTCGCCACCAAACCGCACCGAGTGTTACGACATTCGCAAAATTCTAGTCGCGTTTTTTTCTGCGTCTGTGTAAGGCGGTTCTTAATCTTTGTTTACAATGCTAAGCTGAACGTAAAAATAATTTTCAAAGTGCGTGAGAACGATGGATTATGGTAGCCGGTAGCGTGTTCGGTTCATATTTTCGAAGAACAAAGCAAATGGTTTCGAAAGTTGTACATGCAACATTGTTTAATTGTGCAATTGTGAATGGCTGAGATAATTGGTATACTTTCATCGGCAAAAGTTTACCTCAAAAGCGTGCAATCGTCATGAACAACGTTGCTAATGTTAGACGATTTGTTTTGTTTTTTTTTTTTTATTTGCTATACTTATGGTAAAATTTCTTGTTAGATTCGTTAAAAAATGAATATTTCCGTTGTGTGGTCTAAAATGAATCGGTTTTTTCTTGGGTTAAAATACATTCTCTAAGATTAATAGAGACAATTCTTTATACAACACTACCAGCAAGTTATACGATAAAGTATAGATGTAGCGAGGAAAATACAAAAAATGCCACCATTTTAAAGGATCTCCTCTACCATCTTTCAGTGGAAGCTGTCAGTAGAATAAAAGTCTAACGTCTTGATAACAGGGGATTTAATTGTCAGGCATTTCTCGGCAAACATGAAAAGCGGGAAAATAAAGCGAATATCCCGGGGCCTCACAATGCGCCATACTCTCTAGCCAGCATGGAAGATGGAAACGATAAAGCAGGAAAAAGATGCGTTGACTTGGTGAAAAATATAATTACAGCTAACAATGCGGATTACTTCTAATGCGAGTTGAAAAATGGTGAAATGATAAGAGGGCAAAATGCTATAGACTCACGCCATTTTTAATGGGAGATGGGAAAAACCACAACAGTGGAAGAATCTTTTGCACCAAAACCGGGACCATAATGTAGACGATCGTTCGTCTTTATCATTGGGGATTTTTATTTTTTTAATACCTGTCTTTACCCGCACTTCAACTTGGCGAACGAAATGGTTCGAGGTTTTGACAGAATGCTTCCGGGTTGCAATGTGGTTTTGCTACCGTTCGTCTATCAGACATTTCTAGGAGCAGGATTCGCAGGCTAACTTTCTGTTGGGACAGTGCATTTTCTGCCTTGTTACACTTTTATGGAAACGTCTTATCAAAGTGAAAAAAAACTAAAAGTTAATTTATTGCCCCTCTGTGGCTCTCGACGCAAAAAAAAAACGCTAATTAATCCCGTTTTTCATCTCTTTAATTACGAGGTGCTACGTAATGAAGCAATACTTTATAAGCTTTCTTTACTTTGTATGAAAATGATTTTTTACAGTTTATTAAATATCTCTTACTATAAATAAAAGATAGACCGAATGTTGGAACTTCACAGATAAATGGAAATTTATGTAAATGAAAATAATGATTGTAAATCTGCTTGATATGAAAGTCAATTGTTTGTAAACAAACAGTGTTTAAGTATTTTTTTATGTGTTATGGTTTGAAATGTCTTTTTTTTAACACTATCGCTAGATTGTACAAACTCTTCAATGCACTAAAGTTGAAAGAGATCTTTCAACGTTATTCTGATCGCTTTGGGATTCCTCAACGAGTACTAAAAATCTTTCCTGATGTAACAAAACAGAGCACATTTCTGGGAAATCTTTCCAGGTCGCTTCAATCCTGGAGCGGAATCTCGATTGTTGTGAAGATTGGTGTAATGCTTTGGCGCATCAAATAGTATTCATAAATAAGGCAAACGATTGTCGGCTGTCGTCTTCCTTACGTTTGCAGTATGGAAAGTTCCGCTAGTCACAGTATTGAACCGTTTCACAGGGCGCATACTATAACCATGTGCATGAGTTTCTCTCCACTTCCCAGCGGGAGGGCAGTAAGTTAGTACATGATGCAGTTGTGTCTCAGTGCCAATTCTTCCAGTGCAGCAGACAACTTACAGTTTTGTGCCATTGCTCCGCTTGCATAAACAAGCAAACGAACCGCCGTAGAAAGTAACAGATCATCTTCGTCACCACATACCGCAAAGCACAAGTCATAAGGGCACTTGGCACTGCATTCTCGTATCTCTTGCTGATCGGTGATATATCTGACATTTTCCCAAGCATCAGCAAAAGTCCCCCCTCATCCGTTCGGATCAAGTTAATCCACGGTCGAGCGGTGGATCCGTTCCCCTTCAATTGCTGGACGCTGTAGAGTCGGCCGTGGTTGTTACCGTTTGTTTGGTTGAATATTGTTTGTTCACTTCTTAACTCGAATGCTGCCGTGTTTGAAACATATTGCAGATTTGCGAAATGAGGACAGCGGCTGGTATCGATGTGTGGCGTATTCTGGGAAAGGTGAAACCTCGTGGAGCGCATATTTAATGGTAAGTCCTTCTGTATGTTTATTCCATAAAAAGCGTAGGTGAATCATTTCTTGCAGCAGTGTGAGAAGAACATTTATTTTAAGATCTCGAATCCGAGCTGATTGTTAGATTAGCTAACCCACTTTGGTTTCGTTTATTATTTTTACATGTATGTTATTGTTCGCAGGTTGAAAGTAACCTTTCTTCTATGCAACATCGTTCACACAATGCCGATCTGCTTCCATCGGCACCGGGAATACCGAAAGCAGTCAACATAACCAATAGCAATATCACACTGACCTGGACCCGAGGTCAGGATGAATTGCAAATGAATTCCGTCACCGGTGGCTACACGATCGAGTACTACAGTCCAGAAGAGAAGGCAGGATGGATCAAGGCAATGAGTCGTATACCTGGTTACACTGCTACGGTTAGTTGAAGATTTTAGATTGGAAACAAGAGTAATTAAATAAGATATTTTCAATTCAACGTTAAGTAAACTCAACTTATTTTTTAATTTTTGTCTATCTTCTTCTCAGATTACAAATCTGTCACCTTCCACTTCGTACATGTTCATTATTCGCGCAGAGAACTCGCACGGTTATTCGGCACCGTCACCAACATCTGCCATCATTCGCACGCTGTCGGCAAATGATGGAGTAACTATGCCCGAAGAGATAGAAACTGCTCGACTGGTGCTCAGTGGACAGGTTAGAATTTACTCTGGAAAAATTTCCCTCCATCACCCAGTACAATTACCTAATTAATACTTTTTTTAATGTGCTACTTGATGTTATTATTATATCCCATCTAATAATAGATATTGGAATTGGTGGACGCAGTAGCAATCAATTCGACGACCATTCGACTTGAATGGCAACTCCACATTAGCAACACGGAAGAATACGTCGAAGGTTTGTACGTACGGTATCGTAATCTTTCGGCAATCGATACACAAAGTTACAGCATGCTTACCATACCGATGAATCCCTCCGAGACGTATGTTATAACGGGCTTGGAAAAGTTCACTCGCTACGAGTTTTTCCTAACGCCCTACTTTAAGACTGTCGAAGGACAACCGACGAGCTCGAAGGTAGTACAAACTTTAGAGGATTTCCCTACGGGTGCTCCAATGAACGTACAGACGGGCATGGTAAACTTAACGACCGGGTTGGTAAATTGGTCCCCGCCGCTAGAACAGCACCTAAACGGTGTTCTGCTTGGTTACAAGGTGCAGCTACGTGCTAGCAATTCGTCGAAAGTTCTAGCGCAGATCACACTCAACGGTCCTACGACGTCGATCGTGCTCCACAGTCTTACCACCGGTATGACGTACACTGTGCGGGTAGTTGCGTATAATCGGGTTGGCGCAGGACCTTACTCAAAACCTGCCTATCTGATCATGGATTCTGCACACGTCATAGCACCGCCAAGGGCTCATAATTCGCTGAGCGAAATCGAAGGATACAGACAGCAGGGTTTGCTGCATGAGACCTGGTTCATGGTAGCGCTCGTCGTACTTCTGTTGGTTATCTTGACGATTGGATGTTTTGGTGCGGTAATGTTTTTCCGCAATCGTGCGAAGGTGAACAAAGAAATGATAAATGCTACGATCGCCGTTAATGCCAGTATGGATCCTAGTCGTCGACCAATGATGGTTTCACGAAGAGATGGACTGTGGATTGATCGCGGACGAAGATCGATCGATACTGATAAGGATTCTGGATTGAGTGAAGCTAAATTGTTGGAGAGTTCTCAAAACACTTCCAACTATGCGGATGTCAGTACGGATTATGCCGAAGTAGATCCAAGAAGTATAACGTCGTTCTACAACAGTCGCAAGGTAATGTTTACAAAAATAAATTTTTGCTAGTATCCTTCTTTCAATGCAATTTGTTTTCATATTGACAGTCTCCAGACAATCCATCGCCCTACGCAACAACAGTTTTGGTAAATGGAAACTGTAATGAGAATGGGAAAATATGCTACCAAGGGCTAGATGGATATATTTCGGGTGCATCAACTAATCGATCAGATCCAGCAACATATCTAGCGGGGCATCCGAAAGCTTTCACACCGGTGCCATATAATCAAGGTAAAGTTTAATGTTGTCATCCTGTATATATACCATAATACTTCACAGAATACTAACATGTTGACACACAACAATAATGTGAACGTTTGCTGTACTAATTGAATTAAACTACCCCACAAAACATTCTCCAGCCCCAGCCAACTGGATAGATTTCCTTCCCCCTCCACCGGAGCATCCGCCACCGATTCCACAAGCTTTAGACCACCATATACATCTAAATCATGTGTATCCCTCGGAATTGATCGGTGGTGGTGGAGTCCTTCCACCAACCACGACTGCGATCGGTTCTCAGGGATCATCCGTACGTTGTGGATCGGCCCAATCCGGTAGCTATAAGTAAGTAGCATTTGTGTGTACGCGTGTTTGAAGAAATTGTTTACCTTTCAACCCCGGGAGTTCCGGTGACTGGTGCTAAATGTCATCGAAACATACTAATACAGCTTTCTTCCTCCTCCTTTTGCCATTTTGTTGTTTTTGCCTGTCGCTTCACCGAATGTACTAACACCATACAATAATGACATTCATCGCGTGTTTGAAGTGGTGGTAGCGCACAACACTCATATCAGTATGTAGATCCATCCCTGCTAGGACGAGGATCATCTAGGAGTAGCTCGAACGAATGCACTATGCGTAACGTTCCACCGCTTCCATTGCCGCCGACCCAGCAGCAACCGCACTTCCTGCCGTACATGAACGGTACACCCGGTTCTGCGGAGCAGTCACCCTACTTCAACGATGAAGTGTACAACAGTCCTGTGAAGAACGGAGACATTAACTATCATCCGTATCGGATGCCTAATTCATCGTCGGCATCTTCCATATCATGCTGTCAGTCCAATCATTCCCGAAGCAGCCATTCGGCCGGTTCGAAAAACCATGAATTTCTAGACCAGCAACAGCAGCATCATCATCTTCAGCATCAGCAGCAACTTCACAGCAATATGATGCTGCAAGGACCTCCTCATATGAGCAAGTAAGTGTGGAGTGGCTTTAACATAATATTAAATTTTCTTTTGCCAAGTTTGCTTTTAAATAGAAAGCAGTTTCTAAGTTAAAAAGAGACATGTTCTTCAAAAAAAATTATTGAAGAAACGTTCTTAATATTTCCCTTTCCAGACTTAATGGAATAGGTAGCTACGATGGGCTTACCCCATCAAAGGTGGTGTCATTCAATGATCAGTACCAAATGCTAGATGAAAGCAACACCAACGGTGAACCCGGTGGCCGAACTGAACACGAAAATTGTACCTATTTCACCAACTATTCCGATGCGTCCGGTGCCAGCAGTAGCAGCGGCAGCGGTGGTTTCCGAATGCATCCAAAGTTTGTGAAAACCGTGCACGTAAATATTGAAAATGCCATCAACGGTAACTATCACCATCACCAGCATCAGCAGCAGCACCGAGATCAAACGATAGGGCAGCAGCAGCAACCAATCATCACCAATGGCCATCACAATCACAACCACCAGCAGCAACAGCATCATCCGTACGTGTACAATCAACAGCACCAAGCGCAGGAACCGATCAGCGAACACGAAGAGACTGAAACCGACAAAATGCTGACCGGTGGCAGTAGCTTCAGCGAAAACGATGACCATACGGTTAGCAACGGTGGTTCGGGACCGGATTCCGACACCCATGACGAGGTGACGAAGAAGCTTTGCAATGGCCGCGAAGATGGTGCATCCATTTGTCCGGTCTATGAAGAACCGGTGATGCATCAGTCCTCATAAATAGTACACCAGGGCCCCACGTAAGTAGACATGCGCTTAACCTGTAGATTTGTTACGCACCACCACTATACAATACTGTAAAAGAGTTTTATTTGTTTTGCAATACTCAAAAAACATGATTTCTTTACTGAAAGGATCGAACCGGAAAAAGCATTATCTGCCTATAATGCAAGAGGAATTAGAAAAAAACACAAGTGAATAGATAAAATACACTCTACATGGTCATAAGTCATCGTATGCCCATAGGGTCGCACGATTGAACTGTTCGATACCAAAACATGTGCAGTCCCTAGGAAAGTAATAATTTATTTAAGCGAGCGAAATAATGCGTCAGAATTGGAGCCATTATTGAATTTAGCATGTTCGTTGGTAATTTTATTTGGAAAATAATTTTCTTCTCTACGGGCAGGATTTTCAGAAACTTTTTAAACAAATATTTTTAATTTTGTTTTTCTCGGTTTAGTTTAATTATTTTTTACATTTAGTTTCCCCATTTTTTTGTTCTTTCGATATTTCTGTTCTTCGATTGCACGACATCAATTCATCTTACTTAAAATTGAATCTTTGGTAAACGAAAGGGAAACGATTCTAACGTGATGGACATGATTAATTTCACCTTCTTCCTGCTGTCGGACGCGGTAACGTACGCGAGCATGTGGTGTGGTGTATTTGGTGGTTCTGTACGTCTGGCGTTGGAGCAAAACTTAATATGACAACACACTTCCGTTGCGTGTTAACCCGTCCAAGCGTTGGCCAAGTGTTATCCTCCCGGGTCGATGACAAGCGTGTGTGGTGGCTTCTAGTTGTGCTTCGAACATGGTTCATAATTTATATTTAGCGACTGGCGGCCACTCGTCTCTTTCTCTCTATCTGTTATAGAATGGTTGTGTGGTATCGAGCAAACGAACATAGACCATATCTTATGATGTGCAGCGAACTGTGTACTTAACTTCACAGTGCATCCGCCCGAAACAGAGCGTACCGGGGATCATGTCAAAAATGTTTAGTATCGCGACAAGACTGTGTGGAGAGCTGGTTGAGCGTTTCAGTGTCTGAAATATTGTTCAATAATGAAGAGACTAGCGTGTGTGTCTGGCTCCAATAGCTTGGCTCATGTCTGCTGCACTTCATCTGTACGGTGCGAACATCAGTGTAGACGATGCACTGCGGAATTTGGAATGCATCTGCAAAATTCCATCGAACATGATTCGTCAATTTGTCTGGCGGAGTAAATTTTTGCGTGTTTCTGGAAACTTTCACTTATTGTTTGGTTTGGAATTAGAATGTTCCGACTGAAGTGATGGTATTATGTGTATTAAGCATTTTTCTTTTTTTTAATGTATGGTTTATATTGGATTGGTAATTCGGGTATTAAATTTTGTGTAAATTTTGACGCTAAATAAATGAAAATAGAACAACAAAACAAAACACATGTTTTGTGAGGAAATTGAAACAATACAATCATGCCTTCTCCCAATTTTAACCACCTTCCTTTTCATGTGGGTGTATCATTTTCGACAGCCCCATAGACACCAATGTTTCTACCCAGAAAGCGTTAGGTTCTTTCTACGGAGTAGGTTATTCATCATCCTGTCGGAATGAAGGAAAGCTTTCTTCAATTTCCGTCAGGATACTTGAGACGAACAATGCTCACCAGGAAATATGGGTGTTTTTTGCTGGCGTTTCGTAAAAGATGTTTATTGTTATTGGTATCATAAAAGTGGGTCTTAATGTTCATCATAATTGTCGCCATTAACGTTCTCTTACATGGAGGGAACATTTGTACAGCAAAAGGAAGAAATGAATCAAATAAAATTCATCATGCGAATGATTAGGATGATGTGTACAATTTTGGTGGAAAACACAATGTGCCTGAAGTTGTATTGGTGACTTGTGTATTTTTGTTTAAAATTTGTTTACTTAAAAAATATTTTTTTTCGTTTTCTACATTAAAATTATTAGCACTTTTACTAGCAAGTAGTACGTAACAAATTAAAAACAAAACTTGCTCAAAGAAGAAAATTATTTTCCAAATGATATTAACAATCGTTTCTGTTCCACCAATGTTGTTTGAGTGTGCGCGTATCACGTAACGGAGCAATATCAATTAATCATAATCAAAATTTAATTAATTCCTAGCGAGAACGGTAGTAATGAAACTTTCATTAACCCAATAGTGAAATGTATTGCAACAACAGTTTAAGCTCAGTACA
Organism: Anopheles funestus; assembly: GCF_943734845.2. Taxonomy (NCBI): domain Eukaryota; kingdom Metazoa; phylum Arthropoda; class Insecta; order Diptera; family Culicidae; genus Anopheles; species Anopheles funestus. The sequence goes on along the minus strand of NC_064599.1, from coordinate 73,845,856 downwards.
GACAACACGCAAAACAGAGAAACATAATCGAAACAAGTTAAACGAATGAGAATAGGGTAACGATATATTGGGTTTTCATCAACTATGGTACTGTAAAGTTGAGTTGATCAATAAAGTAGAGTGAAAAAACAAGTGTGCAACATCGGCAGAACGTTAAAATGCGATCCTATTCAATCTACGTTTATTCGAAGATGAACAACAAATTCTGATATATGTGTGTGTTGTATTTGTACCTGTGATATTATTTAATGTGATAAGCAAATACTCTGAATCGGTAGCAAGTTTCATGAGGTTTATCTTTCAGTTTCCAGTCAGTAGTCAGATCCTCTGTACTTCGAATTGCTTCTTAATCAAAGCGGGAAAGATAATCATTATTCTTTTTCTCTTCTCATTGAAAACAATTGCTACTAACAAATAAAAAAAAATCTCTTTAAGTGTATATCTATCCTAAACGGTACAGACGATTTTGCTAGCTCCTAAGAACGAACGGAAACGAACAATGTACAGGACACAAATATATACTATAAGCTATGAATGAAACCGCCATAAACACAATAATCACAAAAAATGCTCCACAGAGTAGTAAACTATAGCAATATATCTTTCGCTCATGATACAAAAATCGGTAAATAATTTACAGCTAATGGATGAGCAAAAATGACATAAAACACTGTGTGTGGGATGTTAGTAAAGTGTGACACATTTGTTTGAACTTTGAACAAGTTCCATTGCCGCATGAAATCAAGCGCACAAAACGAAGGCAGGTGAAAAGAAAGGAATGATGCTGACAGAATTTTTGGAATAATAGAATTCCTACATCATTATTCAAAGCAAAGCGTGATTTGTTCTTGCATATAATAGTGAAACGAAGTCTAGAAATCTCAAGGACTCACTCCTATAAAGTCTCTCTCTCTTTAGCTAGCATATAAGACAAGGCGGACGTAACGCTTCGAAGCAATCTTATAACTAGTAACCAACATACACTAATCCTGACATTATTGGAAGCATCGTTGCATCATACGCTATCCCCATTTATTCCCCATCCTACGTCAGAAGAAGCTTCAAGTAGAGAAAATGTCGCTTACGCATAATGTATGTAGATGATGCAACCCCCATAAGCATGAATCAACAAATAGTAAACCACCCAAAACACAAAGTAAAATAACGAAAACAAAACTGAAGAGCTAACATTTTTGAATAGAAAAACAAAAAAACGAAATCCACACGTGTGTGTAGCTTTTAAGCGAAACAATGAAACAGGAATACAAACGGCAGGACGTATTACTTTACGGCATGATTTTTCTACCGTTTTTTCTACATATTTTGGCCCGTATAGAGCGAACCGCGACTGGCAGGGGAAACATTTGAAGCTACTATAATGGTAGGTTACTTATTTGGGTAAGAGGAACAGAGGGTAAGAGAACAGGGTAGGTAGTTGTAATGTGATTTTGACGCGCACACAAAACACACACTCGCGCTATACAGTGTTCTGACAGGTCGAAATTAGTAGTTTGGAAGATCACATTACGACACGAGTGTGGTGGACAAACGTGGTGAGATATGCTGGTTATTGTGTGGCATTGTGAGATTGAATTGGTCGGTTACAGTGAATACATTAGGAAGATCACGGCAAATGTAGAGAAATTGCAAGAGTTGTAAATAAAATATTAAAATGATAAAATAGCGTTTGTAATCAAATGTGAAATTAGAAGAATGTTGAGAAAAATTATTAATGCGGTATGATGTAAAATAACTAAACAAAATTATTATTTTCTTTCGCGTGTTATTGGCTGATAAATAGTATCCATCGGTTATGCGTCGAAGAAGAAGGATTTTTATTTGTCCTCTCCATTTATAAGTCTTGAGTGCCCCTGCAGCTCAACCATTGTCAACTTAAATTTGACTAAACTGATCGCGCATGGGTTTATGACAGAGAGTGCAGTACTTGCATGAGCATACTTCCACCCGCACGCCATGACAGAATGTCATAACAAAAAATGTTTACAATAGCTTCACGTGTTTTCGCGGTCCGCGGATAAAAGATGATATAAAAAGACAAATCACTGTTATCGGACGCGTAATGTTTCGCTTTGTCGCGGTGTCGTACGTGTTTTGCGTTGTGTATATTGTTTAATCTTGCGCAGCTGCCTTCGACGCAGTGGCAAAGGTCCCCCGCGTGGCTTAAGTGTTTCAACCGTGTAATCGTCTGTGTTGTGCTTGCCGGTTCTTTTTGCTGGTTTAGTTTCGTTTTCCGTGCAGTTCCGTGCAAAATGATCCGATGATTTTCGACAGTCCAGTTTTCCCAGCTTGCTTCCGGTCAGTGGAAAATGTTCCCGCCGTGTACGACGCTTGGATTGGTGTATGGCCGTCTCGAGCAATGGAGGCAAAGCCTGCAAGGTGCGTTTGCTTGTTTGTATGTGTACCGCTTTGCTTGCTTCGTACACAAACAACAGGCAACTTAAATCGAACGAAAGTTTACGTGCGTAAAATTTGTGATCGTAAGAATCCGTAAATTTAATACCACTAATTGGGCAAATCTTTCATTCAGTAGAAATTTGTTTAAAATTAGAAGAAAATTTTCTTCTCTGCTATAAAGTTTTTATTTCTGAATGAGTTTTTAAGTGATCGAGAGTTTCAATTAACAGAGTTGCAATTAGAAGAAATTGTTTATTTGGATTACGTACTATTACGTAGTTTTTATTGTCTTATTCTACAGTCTTATGTCTTGTTTAAATCTGAATATGCAACAATTTCAAATATTTTTAACGTTACTGATTTAGTTCGCGAACTAAACACATCAACAAGTGTTTATATTTCACAATAAAATATGAATAATAATTTTATCTATCTTTTCACGAGTTGTTTTCAAAATTTAAAAAAAACGCGAAAACCAAGAATTTGTAACATTGTGTTACGTGCTGTAAAACAAATTATTCAACATAATTTAGTTTAAAAAATACTTTAAGAAATCACAGGATTCTAAATCCGGTTTTATTGTACTTCAATCACAATATTTCTGAATTCTGAAATTCTGAATTCATTAGAAAATTAGTCAGGCTCGCACGTGTTCGCAGTATGCGATAGTTTATTTGACAAGGATCGTATTTTATTCGCTTCGCTATCAATCTCACCTTAAGCTTCGCCATTTCGCACCCACCGGTGTTCCCCGGGGTGGATTTATGATCAGTAACGTACGAAATATCCGCTTTGCACGTGGTTCCCGAAACAGATCGCTCGTACGGGGGGGAATTTAATCAAGAAAGTGCTCCCAGCTTACCAGACACCAGAACCATTTGCACAAGTCCTGTGATCCACTAGAACGCTGTTTGAGCATAGACTACGCCGAGAGATGGTAAGACCTTTCTCTAATCACAAAACCATAATCAAATGAATGCTAACTCTGACGTTTTGTTTGCGCTCGTACGAGCGAAACGAAGCAGATGGGTGTGGAATTACTTCGGAAAACAGATTCCGATTTTATTGTAATGAAAAAGCTAAATCCCTGATAAGAAAAACACCAGGTAGCTCCATCAGGCGATGAATGTACGGCGGCTGAGCATTAAATGAAGCATCAGATGTGAATTATTTATATACTTTATTATAAAATTATAACAAAACTTTTCACTATTTTAGGATTTTCTACAGTGCAGTGTGCTATATAGGCCTGTTAATTGGTAAGTGAAATTTACTTCTCTTAAACTTCGCATATATGCTTAACCGTATTCAAAACTCTTATCGCAATCAATGCATCTGAATCGTCACATAACATTACACAACAAATGTGCATTATTTCGAAACCCTCCCCATGGGGCTTTACAATCATGATCGAAGTCTAGAGCCCTTTATTGCATTCTGTAAATTAACAAAAAAAAATCTTTTCAAACTCTACTTTGTCCGCACATTACCTCACATTATGGGGTCGTTTTTAATACGTTTTATAATGTCAACGAAATCTTCTTCTGAGCTTCCGGCTTCAATGGCAATAGAGAGAAAGAAAAAAATAAAGGTTTCAACATACAGTTCCGCTGTGCCCAATGTCTGATAAGATCTGGCGAGCTGGGAGAAATTGAAATAATGGAAATAAATGCCATTCTCGCAGACGTAACCACATCATTCTGCATTTGATGAAAGTTTTGTACCACAAGGGGAAAGGTTTCTATATTTATGTTTTATAAGGTAGAAGGAAGGCAACGTTTGCGGATTTTTTTTGTTATTGCTCCCTTCATATACATATTGCTGCTATCATTCGTACCGGTTCCGTCTATGGTCGCTTGCAGATGTTGTACCGTGCTGCCGAATCCGACTCGGTAACACTCCACGAACGTAACATTCCGACGTTGGCCTTTCATACGACGGGCTTCTTCTCGAGATCCGTATCGGAACTCTATTCAGCCTTTTGTGATAGTCAATTCGGCTGTACACACCGGTCGCTGTGGAAGCTTATGTGGGAAAAGCAAGGCTTTACCATCACTCTTCATTGGCATCAAGAGGTTGGTAAGTTTGCTCACTACCGAAAGTTCGTCTTTCGGTGGTCTTGATTCGTTGCTCTGGAGTGTGAGACGCAGGGTAGGAAAATCTACCCATGAATTATGACTTTGGTCTACTTAACCATACACACCTGGCACCACAGATGGTACGGATGGGAATGTGGAAAAGGAAATCAGGCTTTCCATCAGATCGGGAAAGAGGCGAATTGAATTGAAGTTTCGCTTTTTTCTTTGCTGCTCGTTCCGAAAGATTTCGTAAAGTCAGGAAAATTATACCATATTCCTTACTAGGATAAAATGTGCATTTTTTTTCTTTTAGTCATGACCATAATTGACATCATTTGCATGAGAATTCAATCCATCTGTTGCTTTGAGGACATTCTTCTTTTTTTCATTTATGGAAATAACAATAGGCGTGACAAACGTTTCTCAAAAGTCGTTAGCGAGTAATAAATGAAGAAGAAATGAATTTTTGATTAAGAAATATTTGTAATAAATAAATGGTTTTAAAATTAATTGAGTGATTATTGTCCACATTGAAGCACACTTCCAAACAATTTCACGATGAAGTTATATTTTTCCCAATGCGATTCGATGTACCTTTTTAAACAGATCTTTTTTCTTTCTGCTTAAAACTTTTGCTTCCGAATTGCTCCATGTCGAGGCAAATGTTACACCAAATGTAGAATTGTTTTTGCAACATCAGAAGTAAAACGGGAGAAAGGAAAAACTTGAAACCCAACGACTTTGCTACTTTGCGCGCTTTGTCCACGTGCGAAAAAAGGCAAACCAGTTTGTGAAGAAAATCAAAAGTCAAAATGTTTCCTGTAAGGCAACGAAAGTAAACTCGGAAAGTGTGTAAAAATTCGATCCGTTGCGCACGATTGCGTTTCGGCCAGGGGTGTCTTTTTCGGGGTCTTTCGTGCCTTTTTTTTGTTGGTGGTGTTGGTGTGGAACTCCGTACAAGATGTTACACTTCATGTAATGCAAATGCTTCCACTCAACTGATTTTTACCTTTACCACGTTTGGGATTCGGTATCGGAAGAAAACTTTTTTTTTAAACTTGCTTCCGCTTCCTCTTTTTGCCTCATCCTTTTCCCGATCGGCAATAGTAGAAGACGATTGAAGGTGGTGTTTTATTTTTTTTATTTACTGAGCTGCGAAAGGATCACGTACCGAGTTTATCCTCTTCTCACCCATTTTTGCGAGGAAGGAACTAGCGCCGTTTGTTTTATGAATATTTCACCCGTAGAAGTTCGTTCATAAATATGCAAGATTTAAAGTTTGCAAACAGAGGGAGGGATTCCTTTTGTGTGTGTTCTTCTTTTTTTTTGTTTTCACTGAAAATGGTAGAAGTCTTCTTTCCACGCGAAGGTTGACCGTTTGTCGGCAAGTAATGGCCGTAGAGCGAGCGGTGTGTTAGATAGCGCTGGAAAGTAAAGTTATCGCTAGTGAACTTTCGGATACGCATCACTAAATTGCCATCAGGGTGTATTTTTTTCTCTTTTCCATTTTTTTTTTGCTTTCCTGTCCCGTTAGCCGGTACTTTGGTAAGGTCCTTTTGTTGAAAGTTGTGGTCATTGGCCGAATATTGAGTTGTGCTTGATTGGGTGCTGGGATGGGATGGATAAAATGTACGCGATGGCACGTACCGATTGCCCATTGCGTCTGATATTTTCTTTATTTATGGTTGATTTTGATAATATTTGATTTGCAGAGATAGAATGGAAAATTGTAAACCATCCAAATGTTGTTGTTCTTTGTATAATCATGCATGTGAAAGAGACAGTGTAGTTAACCTGTTTAAAATGGGTTTAATCCTTCTCAGTGTTGAGTCCAGTCGAACGACAAAACCCCGAGTTCTAAGGATATTTCTGCATCGTGTAAGATTGCTCGTAATAAAAAAAGGTATTCGTTTTGAGGGAGTTCTCTTATCCTTTAAGTTCATTCTATGTTCACTATAGCTCGATGCTATAATTTTTGTTAGTACTAATGGAAGTTCATTATCGTTTAAACTAGCAAGTTCTCGAGTCCATATTCTTTGCTTGTAATATATTTACCACATCAGGAGACGGAAGGAAAGGAAATTCATTTAAAATGAAATTCATGACAAAAATTGTAACAAATTCATGTAAAGAACGTAATTAAATAAAAAAAAATTTGGTTGCTTAAACTTTCTGCTACAAAATGGAGTTTTTTGTCCAGTAATTTAGCACCAAATTCACTTAAACACTCTCTATGCTATTTGTGATCAAGGATCATAAAAAAAATCACAATAAAAATAAAAAAATTGGTTAGCGGGCCACATTGCAGGATGTATTAATATAATAATGAATTGAGTAAAGCTCCTTTTAACCGGTCTGTTTCGGACTACACGCATTGCCGGATTCTTGAAAAATGAATTAGGATTTAAAACCTTTTTTATTTTTATTTTTGAGTGTTGTGTTAACCGGGTGTGTTTTGCACTTTTAGTTCTTAATAACATTTGATAAAATGGAGCTGTTATTTTAAAACTTTCAGAATAGATGGGTTCCATGTTGCTCATGCCTGCCATATTATAGTATCTGATCGACATTCCTTTCCCCAACCTTCAAAAATTGTTTAAATTGTCAAACAAGGAAATCCCTGTTATTTTGTTGCTTTCCCTTTACATTTTTTTGCATGTTTTATGTAGTAAGACAATTGTTGCAGCGTCAGAAAAACGTGGAAAAATTAAATCAATATTACTGATTAAACAATGTTTAATTTGGAACGGGAGTCGAACAACGGCCATCGGTGTACTAAACCGATAGCCGAGGTGGAGGGCCATTTCTAATCTAACATGCACAACTCATCTTGTACTTGGTGTTCAACATGTGAAAATAAAAAGTTTGGAATAATATATTATTAATTTCATTTTTTTTCAATTTTAAATTTTTGTTTTATAAAACAAAAATTAATATTTGGAACACGACGTATACGAAAAATGATGCACGACACCGTTCATATAGCAGCATAATAAGGGTGAAATATTTAATAACCCATTCAACACGGCCTAGGCCAATTAATTTTCCGCACAATTTCAGCCCACACTGGTACCTTCCTCGTACCCCTGCGCCTTGCATGACACACGCGCGAAACGATTAATGGGCAACAAAAATAGAACGTTCACTCTACATTAAACTATGATAATCATTGGAATTGCAAATGATTACGGTACACGGAGTGAAATGACATAAAATTGCTGAAAAATGTAGCGAGCATAAAATGTTTGCTTCCTATAGTAGCCCATTCGGCCAATGGTTTCCCATTTCCCACCATGCAACCGGGACGGAAACGAAAAATGGTGCCTGTATCTGACACTTTCGTCCGGTCTCAGGCACCCGTAAGCGTTTTCGAAAGCCGCTTGCACCGAATATTGTTCACCAAAAACTTTCCTTGCGCATTGGCAGGAAGTTTTATGCGTGGAAATGAAATTGTCACAAGATAGAAGGTGTGTATGTGTGTATGTTCGATGGAAACAAAACAAAACCCATCCCCTTCCCATTAGCAAAAAAGCAAGTGAAAATTGCACAAGTTGCACTTAGTCGCGGGGGGGTATGCCCGGAGGAGAATTGCATATAATTTTAATTACGAGCTCGAATTCACCACCCTTAGCCCGTTTATCTGCGTTAATTCGGGATATGCTGCATAATTCATGGCATTCCGGTTTTGTTGCTCCCGGGATGTCGGGATGGCGCTGTAGAGAATGAAATATCGTCACACACCACACCAACGTGCGCGCCAGGTAGGCATGAATAATTTTGAAACCATTTTTCTTTTTTTTTTTGGTTTAAGGATTCCATTTCTTTGTGTGAAGGTTTTGTTGGAAAACATGCGAATGTTGCTTTTTGGTAAAAATGATTTATTGAATTATCCTTATGAATGGCATTGTCTCGAGCAGAATAAAACGTCCCTAGGAAAGCTTTGGATCAGGAGCTGATTGGATTTTATCATACAAAACATTTTTTATTCTTCCTTTCTATTCTATATTTGACATTTATTGCTATAAGAATAAATTTTTAATTGCTATAAATCTGGTATAAAACTGTTACAATAGGTTGGCGCTTCCTAGTCAATTTAAGCGTCCACGTAAACATAGTCCATCGTTAGCTTCACCCTTGTCGTCTGCTACAATGCTTAACCTACAAATAAAGAACGATGTGTATGCGAACAAGCATGGTCATCCGATTTACAAGACGTTGATTTGCCTAAGGGTCATGGCTTACAAATAAAAAAAATATATATAAAAATAGCTACCTCAATCTACTTTTTTCCCTATAATGTCTGCACCTTGAATTCCCGCTCACGGCAAGACGCATTCCAACAAGGAATTGCTTCGTGCAGATAGTTCGCATGTTGCACGAAATAGCTTTTCCTCAGTGTCAGGCAAAAGCAAAAACCCCAAGTCCGGGCGACGAACAAACTCTGCAACATTTCGAGAAGAAGAACATGTTCAAACCCGGCTTATCGTGTTTCCCGCCAGGTTGAGTACCTCGGTGGCGTTCGGAACTCGGTGACATCGAGGGTTCAACACGATTAATTAATTTCGATTAGTTTGAACGCAAGCATTGCATGCTCTAACCGGGGCAGGTATTTGGCGAGTGTCACGATCCTGCAAACAGATTTGCCGTGAACCGTGGGGTGTATTGGATGTCGTTTTGTATTTTTTTTAAGTAAGTAAATAAAGAAAATAATGTAAATCCAATACTTTTTATGCTTCTAGAATACAAATCTTAAAGCAAACAAATAAAGAATACCATTGAGAAGGAATCAATCAATCCATCACCAATCACCTCCCTTTGGGCTATTGGGGAAAGAATTGCAATTGGAATTTGAATGGCAGGCTTCAGCCGAGACACGAGACGCGAAATTGCAAAAAATATGTCATATCATTTTTCCTCCAAATCGATAGATGATTGAAGAAATATTTCCAATACATATTGGAATGGATTTGATTTGGAAAGTTTTCTTTTTATAGCTAGAAGGATTTCCCATTCTAGCTGGAAATTGATTGCAATTTTATTTTGATAAATGAGATTTCCTTTTCGGGATGTTAATACATTTCTTATTTTCGTTACGTTTAAGTGAAACTTTTACCAAATGTTTGTAGAAAACATTATCTTCTTGATGAAACTTTACTCCTAACGTTCCACCACAAGCAAGAAAGCAATTAATATGTTATCTTAGTCGGGATGGTTTTAAAACCCCGAATCCCGGCTGTTGTTGGAATAATGTTTTGCCATTAATCTTCCTTATGCGTTCGCTTTGGACGCAAAGCTTAGACTAAGCTCACCATTTATACGTTAATGATTCGGGCGCATATTGAAGCGAATCTTAGTGTTTGAGATTCATGGCCGGTAATTATGGTTCTATTTACCTTATCTATTTCTATTTGCTCTATGAGCAGGGATTGCAACGGAATTTCCTTTCTTGGTTAGTAAATCAAGATAAATTCATTTTTTTTATAGTAAACAAATACTTTATTTACCTTGAGGAAAGCTTCTAAAAGAAGCATTGAAATTGAGCAACAAGCGATAAAAAAATGCCTTCGTAAGTTGGGAATAAAACTTCCCAAACCAAAAACATTCTAAGACTGTAATTATTATGCTATAACTCGTCTAAATTCGCTCAACCCCGCTTGATTTGTTTGATTTCATTTTCTTATGTAGAAGCATGTAATTCCCAGCATAATGACTGGCATGGCAAAATCGAAACAAACACCAGCTCGTTTTGAAAATGCAGTCACGCTATCGAAGGAAATAGCTTTCATAAAATCATATCTTAAGCTCGCCTGTATGTGATTGCTTCCCGGCCGGTTTCTAATCAACAAAATTACACATTCAAAATCAATTACCAAGCCAGCATAATTGTTTGCTACCACTGTCAACCTGTCTGCTTTTTTAAAAGAAGCTTGTAAGCCTGAACTAAATCATGCTGGAAAGAAAAAACGTGTACAGAACCTAAACACGCACTTAGGAAATTATTTGCCACGTTTAACTAAGCATTGTAAACAAAGCTTAAACCCTTTTCGTGGAAAGGGAATGGGTAACGACTTTAATGTTGAGTAAATGCTACTTTTGGCGAACAACCTATAAACCCCGTGCCTTAACTTGAAACAGTTTGTTGTATTTCAATTATGTCGTTTCTTGGTTCAATCTATCGGTGGAGAAAGGTATGCAAAAGAAAGGCACCGAAGGCGGGAATTAGGAGAACTTATTTTCCATACCCATTCGACAATCTTTAGCCCTCGGGTTCCGTACGCCTGCCATCAATTCTTGGCATTGCCACCCCCGGGGATGATTGAAAAGCGCCCGTTACCGCCGGAAAGGTTGATATCGGTCGCATTTTTCTTCCAGCGAATGGAGGGCGTCGGATTACCGCTCGCACGACATGGCAGCGTAGCAGCGGTGCCTCGGGGCAGTGTTTGATTAGCTGGTACGATCTGCAGTATCGGGGGTGGATTGCTGTCCTCCGATGTTAGAACCTGTGTGAATGGTACGATTGAGCGATAAAGGAGACGCGTTAGAATATGAATTGAGCTGTTGGTTGTGGAAGCTCAATTTTTCACTCTCCCACGGCGTACCTGTAAATAAGCTCTACTGGCAGTGGAACCGGCCACACTCAGTGCCGAACAGATGTAGTAGCCATCGTCATCTTTCTGCACACCGCGAATCTGAAGTGTCCCCTGTACCGAAACCTGCATATTATCGTACGTATTGTTGGGAAACATGAGTGTCTGTGAGCCTTCCTTAGTCCAGAAAACGGACGGCTGGGGGTTGCCTGAGGCGGTGCACTTGAATGATGCCACCCCGTTTAGGGCCGTCTTCTGATCCTGGGGCTTAATCAGGAATGTTGGTGGAGCTGGAATGGAACGAGTCTCAATCGAAATGATCATAGTCGATGGGAAGATGATGAAATGTCTCAAGATCAAAGGCGGATAAAGTTTGGAGGTAATAATGACGAATCAAGATGTGAGTGAAACGAAAGTTTGAAAGTAAAAGTAAAAAAGAGAGAAAGTAAAAATATATTTGATGTAAAATATTAAGTATTGGTTTGTTGAAGAATTAAAATATTTTGTGCAGAAATTCTTTACTACACATTGGTCTATTATTGGACTCTATTCTTAGAAAAAAGTCAAAATCTTTCATGGCAAGTTCTATTGAATCTTTTAACAGCAAAATATGCAAAATATGTAACAAGAAAAAGAAAGGAATATCAGAAAAAAAACATGAAAATTGTGTCATTTATGTCTAAATGTTTGAGAGGGAAGCGATTTGATTGACTCGAGGCAAAGAACTCCATGAATATACTCATTAGGGCAAAGAACTCCTTGAAAGTACTCCATATTGTGGTTGTGGACGTTGTTATGGAATTAGTTGCTCCAGCTAAAAATCTTGGTATAATAAATGAACACAAACATAGACACTACTAAATCGATGACCGACCTCGAGTTCTAGAACGTGACTCAGAAGAAATTTTTTCATCCAATTGCATAGCTGTCGTGAAGTACAAGCAACTTAGCAACGACTGTTTAAAAAAACGGCTGAACTCGGACCTACTCTATCAGTTTAACATGCCTTAGATTTAGAACTTTATGTAAAGCTCAGAATATTCAAGAATAAACAATTAGTATGCTAAATATTTGATTTATTCTTAATGATAACGGCTTGTGTCCTTATCGACAAACTCATAGGGCTGAAGTGTGCGACAATTTTGGCAAGTCATTTCCAGAACTCTAAATAGTCAGGATTGATGTTAAACTCGTTTGTATTTTCAACGTACGTGTAAATCGGTTTCCAAAATTTCTTGGAGAACTCGTGAAAAGCTTTACTAAAAAATAATAAACCTTTTTGATGCCATTCCTTTCGCCATTTTGTGAGAATTTATAAAATTATCAAATTCGTTATGATAAGTGAAGCACGTACTCTTGTGCATATGGATAGACTTATCATATGAAAAGTTGGTTTTTGTCAATACGGCCACGCCGTTCTACCTGAATAAAAAATGGTGGTTTTTCAATATTTTTTTTAGAACTTCGAAGTGTTCTGAGGTCCTGGAAAGCAGGCATTGATTTTCTTTTAGAACAACAAAAAAGTAAAACAAAAAATGTCGAAAGAAGTCGATAACTGATGTCATGCTTCTCATCTACCTGTACATTGATCAATGACCGTTCTACAGTGTACTAAAATTATTTTTCAAAATTGTTGCTTTTACAAATAAAACACATTTAACGCATTTTTTATTAAAATGCTTGTGTTATTCAATTTTCTGTTAGAAGTTAGAGAAATGACCAGAGTTATAATACGATCATCAACAGTCGCAGAGACAAATATCAAAGAGTGTATTTTTTTTTATTCATAAAGAACGGCCTGGCCGTATTGCTAAAGAGTATATTTATTAAAAACACAATCGTTTATCAACAAATGTGTGTATATTTGAATTGCTGTACAACTGTTCAAGTTTAGGGCAAATTTCCATATTCATAAATTTGTGATCCGAAGTCGATGCATTTATCTAGTACCGAAACACAATCGATATGCGTTCCTCACCTCAATCGTACGCGTAGTGATTTTTGTGCAAACTCGAAGCATTTCACCACTCATTGATAACCAATCGACCACAAACGTCGACCCCCCAGCGTACGGCTCTAATTGAACTAGCATAAATTTTTCAAAACCGGAACATCCGGTAAGACTAGAGCGAGAGAACCAACCTTAGGCACCAGCCATTGAACCTATGCTGCCATTCGACCAATCATCACTTCCATTTAATTCGAAGTTGTGTCCGGAATGCGATTGCGTGTGCAATTTCTACCACGGGGACACAATTCGCGTTGCATTGAATAGTGGATTTAATCAAATTGTCTGCTCGTGTCAATTTGCATAAACGATGAAGTCATTGGAGTCGGTCCGTGGGTTGAGTTAAAATTTTAATCAATTTAACAACAATCGGAAAACAAATCACTCGACAATTACCGGTTTTGCGGATTGCTTCGGATGTACAATTATGACATCTCGCGGTACTCATCGGTTGTGTGCGTGGTCCCGGTACCGTTTTGCTGCCTCGTTGAAAACCCAATCAATCATCGTATCGAGACGACAACTCCATAGGAAGAGGGGTGTGGGATGGATTGAAGAAGGGACGTGATTTAGTTGCGTCTAAATCAATGACCCACCATCCCTCCGGTTGTGATGAACGTTCGCGTCTGTTCAAACCACAAACTCGGTACTCTTTAGATGATTTTCAATTAATCAATCGATATTCCAATTTCGTGGGAGAATTTTTTTTTCGTTTTCAAAACATTAAAACTTACCTTAAAAGAAATTGTATTCTCTTGTTATAAAATCTAGTAATAGAATCTCGAAAAGTTTCCTTTACACCTATTCGAACACAGTACAAATGTCTAAGCAATGGTTCATTGCATGTCATCCATCGATGGTAGTCACATGTATCAAAGTCATCCATTCTCACACGGTACCATGTTCGGGAGCCGCCGAATACACCGAGTGGCTAAAGTAATTTCTTTTCAACACAAGTGCTTGGTGTCGTTTTCACTGATGTCACCATAAATCTTGCGTTTTCTATGCGAAAACTGTCTGCTAATGCAACTATAAATTCTACTGAAGAAGGGACCCTAATAGCCTTTCATACCGGTTTTTTATTAGTTGTTTTAGTTTCTTATTTTAGCATTTTTTTTTAGTTTTGTTTTAGTATTTTTATATTGTGCTTCTTGCAAAGGGTTATAAGGTTTTTACTCTTATATTTTTTAGGTATTTATTCTATTTTTTTTTCTTTTTTTATATTCTTATTAGCTAAACATTTTAGTTACAACATTTTTTTTTTGAAAAAAAATGCCCATTACAAACCAAAAAATGCAATGTTGTTACGTTAAATGGTTGTGAACGTTCCATGAATGGTTTGCTTGAAACGAGTTTTCCCTATTATCGAACTTTAAAATGTGCGATTTAGCAATCAGTATGCAATCGACGATTATTTTTATGACACTTGACTGTATGACGAACGTTCAAGTGTGTGTTCCAATGTGTTTAGTTACAACGAAACCGCATACCCATTGGCTCAAACCGTTTGACATGCAATTAAGACCACTTAATGACGTTTGCAGAAGAGGTTTTTAGGGTTGACGTTGTAGCGCAAGGAAAATGCGGTTGCAGTTGCAAAAGCATTTACCAATGCAAAACCAACTGAAACTGTAAAGCGCAATCCGGTTGAGGGTTGATTTAATTTGGCTTTTACAAAACCAATTACCGCTTGTTTTCGATGAGATTTCCAACAAGAATCAATATTACTTCCGAGTGCATTTCGGTAGCTGAACAAGGGTGCTTAAGAGTTGGTTGTAATAACTACTTGATGTTGTTAGATTGGTTCGATTTATTAGAGACTTGTTCGAATCGTATCAATTTGCTTTGGTGTTGTTAAAGTGTTTTAAAATAAAATTATGTATGTGCACTAAACCTATATACGATTATATGCAAAATATCATCACGAATCGTGGCTTTAATATCTACCAGTCCTGGCTGCAGCAAGAGTACAAAGCATACATTATACATCAATTACCACGTGGTCTGTGGCGACACTACATCATCGAGGGGTTTAGTGGAGAAGAATATTCGTTGATAGTGTTAAGCACCACCGTAAGATGCAACTATGAACATACATTAGGTGACATAAAGAGTGGAACCCTAGTGAGAGAGCATATAAATTCCTGGTGCGCTTCTGTGATGTGAAATTTATTGGAGCCATAATCAGAATTTATAGTGTGTTTCAACGCAACATCTTGGCTTTTTTCTTCTTCTTTTATTGAAAGTCGTGTAAAAAAACGGAGCGACTGAGAAACATTCCAACACGTGTCTTAAAATGAATTATTTTGTGCCAATATGGTTTCATACTCGTGGAGCTCCCTATGGTCGTTTTCCTTTTTTTATTCTAAATTAAATATTCAATTTCTTTTGTGTATAGTTAACATAAAAGGGCAAATTGTTCTTTTTAGTTTTTTTGTTCTTTTTCTCTCTTCCTTAATTTTTATTATCATAAGTGACTTTTATCCGTATAACATTCAATTATTAAATTTTGTTTAGCTGAAGAACGTGTTTTCAATGTTTGCAAAAATTCAACCAAAAATTTCAAACATAAACGTAAAAATTAACTGTTTTGTTATAAAATTGTTGTATTTTTCATATAATTTTCTCCTCTTTTTAGTATTTTACGTCGTACAATTTATCTTGTAGATTTTTTGATTGTTTTTTTTAAACAATAGAACTAGCGAACAAGCCTCTTTGATAACATTGATTTTTGACATCAAAAAATCCTTTTAAAGTACTTACATTTTTAAATCTTTTTATGGTATGATCTCCAGAAACTATAAAAATAAAATAAAGTTCTTCGAAATTGTTGTTGCAGTTTCTAGAAAGATACGTTTACACTTGGTAGTTGTAGTGTTAGATACATAATCTTATGTTAAGTGATATATTAAGATTTATTTTTGAATTATTTAATGCTCTTTTTCACATTTTTGTTTTCTTTACTTTATAACATTTGCTTTGTAACAAACTTCTTATTATCTTAATTTGTTTGTTCTTTAGGTTTTGATGCTTGTTTTACTACAAACTTCACTGTTAATAATCCATTTAAATTTGTTTTTTCTATTTAACATCCAGATTTTTATTTAACTTATATATTTACAAATTTTTCTCACTTTTTTGCCGTACCAAACGATGGCTGTTCGCAATATTTTGCACTAGCACACACGCAATGTGTTATCTTTCCATCCGCGGAAATGAACATCGCAACAGACAGCGTAATTTGATTTACAACACCAGTCTGTGGTGTGCGTACCATGGTTTCCGGTGGAACGCTCCGTTTGGCCATTAGTTTAGGAAGATTTGGTCTGATCCGGAAACGTAATCACCCATTCTGCCGGCGTCGTCAGGTCATTACGAAGCATCGTTAGGTCAACAACGGTGGTCTCCCTTGTTTTGCAATTTTGGGGGTTGTTCCGCTGTTAGGACAACGCAGGATCTAAAAGGACAAAAACTACAAAAGTGGCAAAGTACGCAATTTCGTGTTAAGGGAACCATGTAACCCGGGGCATCAAATTGAGTTGTTATTTTAACTTGTATCATTAACAGTACGTATCATTTAACAGACGATGATCTTTAATCGAAATTAAAGGGGTTTTTGTATTCTAGAAAAGTAATTTTAATCTCTAAAGTGAGTTATTTGCTAATTTAGTTTATTGTCGAGATTTTTTTTCTTAAATGTTTAAAAATTAAACTACATCAACAAAATAATCTTTAACCGATATCAGGAAATGTAAAAAAAAATAATTCTCTTCCCAAGAAGAAAGTTGCAGTGAAGGGTCATTAACGCCTTATATGCAAAATTACAACCTTATCGAAGATGTTATCCTCACAGCGATACTTCTCACGATCTTGCAACGAGGGTGTTGGCTCAAAAATAATTGGTTCCACTGAGCGTCAAACTAACGCACGGTGATGGTCAGTTTGCCGAAAACGACTGCTGAAAACTTTAATTGGAAGAACGGACAGCGAACGAGATAATTTCTTACACTCAACACCCAACCAACGAGTCATGATGCAAAAGATCGTGCTAATGATCGTGGCACGAAAAATGATAATCATGTCCCCAAGTCAGGTATCCATGTTTTTTTTTGGGACAGTCCGTTTGAATATTTAAGATCTTTTTGCGAATCTCGTTTGCAAAAACTCTGCGTTGGTTAAGTAGTTTTGAGTAGGTGGCGCTGACCAACGGGTTTCGATTATGTTTTACAACGTGACGAAGCGGTGTGAATCGAATGCGTCGCTAATTTGATATTATCGCTGATCGATCGCTACTACAATATTTTGAGATGGGTTTCGATCTTCAATGTATTTTAATTTTTTAGCAGATAATTATTTAAACTCTTGGTTTTTATCCTCATTGGTTAGGTTTAATTTTTGATGCTTTTCAATAATGTTTTATCTTGTTCTCATTAATTTTAGTAAAAACCCCGTTCTCTTTCTCGCGAGATTTGATCCAGTTCTAACCACTCACAAACAAACGTGACAGATAAAAACAAAACAGTATAAAACTCACCTTAATCCTGAAAAATAACACCCAAACACGAGTGTAGCGATCTGAACATTTTGATGACGCGTTTGATCAACGCCTGTTCACTGTGAAACTGAAATCCTCTTACAAAACATACTTTCTCACTTTGGTCGAAACTAGAGATGGGCGCGTCGATCCGAACCTATCGAGTCGGAACTTTGTGGATACTAGTAGGTCCAGTAGGTGTAACGATTCCGATAGATGCATGCGACTCCGACTCGTGGGTGCAACGATTTCGGATCGGACTCAGATCGAAGTAGGTTCAGTAGGTTCAGTAGGTTCAGAAGGTCCAGTAGGTGCAAGCTACCATAAGCGACTCCGACCCGCGGGTGCTACGAGTTCGGATCGGACTCGGGTCAAAGTAGGTTCAGTAGGTCCAGTAGGTCCAGTAGGTCCAGTAGGTCCAGCAGGTGCAAGCTACCATAGGCGACTCCGACTCGCGAGTGCTACGAATTCGGATCGGACTCAGGTCGAAGTAGGTTAAGTAGGTCCAGTAGGTCCAGTAGGTCCAGTAGGTGCAAGCTATAATAAACGACTCCGACTCGCCGGTGCTACGAGATCGGATCAGACTCGGTCGAAGTAGGTTCAGTAGATTCAGTAGGTCCAGTAGGTGCAAGCTATCATATACGACTCCGACTCGCAGGTGCAACGAGTTCGGAGTACACTCGGGTCGAAGTAGGTTCAGCAGGTGCAATGATTCCGGTAAGTGTAACCTACCATAAGCGACTCTGACCTCTGTGGGTGCCACAAGTTCGAGTCGGAATTACTGTCCCATCACTAATCGAGACATGAGCAAAAGACACAAAAAAATCCCCATTAGCGCAGCGCACTTTAACTTTGTGCCCACGGAACACGGAATGGACAGGTTCACCAGAGTGCCACGGTAACGGGAATGGATCAAATTCCATCGTGGTAAATGATTTAAATCACTCAATCAAAGGCTTCCCCGATGCTTCACTTTGTAGAAATTGATACACACCGACCACCCAGCGCCACGTGCCACGGGAAGACGACCATTACGAACTGGTTTCCCGGCGCGACATGACCGCCGCGAGTCCAACCGACGAGGCGGACGCTAATGTTGGAGTGACGCCCCCGTATGAGGTGGCTGTTTTTTTTTTGTTACTCTTCTACTGGCTCGCTTGGCTATGGTCGTCTTGAATTTCTCTGTCCAAACTTGTCTGTCTTAAGCAAAAGACGGTTTTTTTTGTGACGTGACGAGGTAAAAGTTGAAGGACTTGTTCGAGTTCGAGTGTAATAATTGGTTTTTTTATATAACTTATCGGAAAGGGAAATGAAAAATGAAGACTTATCTTTCTCTTCTTGGTATCTTCAGCATAATTCCGTCTCGTTTGAACTTGTTTGACGATAAAAAAATAAATAAATTGAAGCATCATAGAGCTATCCGCGGGATGCCAATTAAATCAAGCCATAAAATTTTCAACATGAACTTTATTGTTACATTATTCGAACCATAAAAAAAATCACAACAATGTAAATTTCTTTTCGTGAACAAAAGGTACAAAGTACACTTGTTGTCGTATTTTGACTTATAAGGAGGAAAAACTTTTCTTTTACAATAGAACGTTGAGGTCTGGTATTTTGAGTGGTACGGTTACTCCTAATTACATTATTTTTTGGATAATAATTCTTTTGCTACGCTGATCGTTAAAAAAATTAAGAAATATGTTACAGTTTTTCGAAAATTGTATATAATATAACCACAAAAAATAAGAACACTTCATTTAAATCATTTTAATTTTTTTGATTAAATATTTCTAAAGCAATTAATGCATTACTTTTGAAAAATAATGTAATTCAATTCCTTTCAACTTGTCTAAAAAAAATTCAACTAGTTAAATATAATTTCTATTAAAATCATCAATAAAATAGTTTAACATTTAACAAAAGTGGAAGTAAAAATCTTTTCTTAATGCACGTAATCGTTTGAGATATCCAGTAATGCATCTAAAATAGTTGTTCCTCTTAATTTGAATATCAAAAAATTATTTACCTTAATACAATTACTCTGAAGAAGCTATTTTAGTCTATTTTAATCATTCTTTAGTGTCAATGATAATAACATTTTTATTATCATCATTAGCTAACTGGTTGACTGGTTAGTTAGAAGACTTTTGTATCGCTTGATTGTTAAGGAACCATCATTTTTTTTAATTTCCTTCTGTGAAATCCCACAAAATAGTCTGTTCTGCAATTATTTTCCACCTCGAAAAACAGCAGACTGTAAACACTCCTTGTGAGGGAAGTTCCAAATGGAAATAAGAGAAAAGCGAAGCAACAATAAAAAAGTCATAAAATGGTTTCATTTTACCACACAAAAATGTTTCATTGTTGAAGGTCTTTTTGATGTACAGATGAATTTCATTGTTACGGTTATTTATTATTTATTTTGATATACTGGATTGCATTTTATAGATCTTTTTTTTGATAAAATATTTTACTTAAGTTAAACAAACAAATGAACAAATTTGAGAACAGGGAAATATTGAAAAGCTTTTCCAAATTATTACGGAGACAATCTTTAGTTTTCCTATTTTGGAATGATACACTTCTACTGTGTATTGAGCTAATGAAACCCAAAGCATTTGTATTCCGTCCTACATGTTGTCTTTTGTCTTGAAGCGTACATACAACAAAAAAACAATACTGGAAAATGTAGGACATAAAATGATCTAAATATGCTTACACTGAGAGACAGAAAAAAATCGCAAACACTACATAGATGCCACTTGTGTACATATCATCGTTCAAAGTATGCTTCACAATCAGTGGACAGGACATCAGGAGTTTCACAGTGCCCAACAGCCTTCAAACAATAATGCGATGCAAAGTCCCATGAGCACCACCCGCCTTTCTGCAACCATTGCTTCGTCTACAGCACGAAGAAACAATCGCTTAAACAATGGCGCCATATTATGTGGACAGGAAAAATGGACCCATACCCGAAGCGTGGAAGGCAAAACCCTGGAGCTGGGGGATTACTTATTCAGAGGAAAATCGAGCATGGGAAGTATTACGTTCGTTTAGTAGATGTGTGCGTCTGTATGTTTGCTCGATGTACATCCACGAAGATCTATAAAAGATAGGATTTTTTCTTTCCTTCGTATGAAATTTTTATCCATGCAGATGACATTCTTTTCCGTACGGTTAGTAAATACAATGTTGCAGCAATTCTTTCACTTTAATGGCTTTAAGAAAAAAAAATACGATTTGTTTTGTAATTTTAAAACATTGTAGAGTAATTAAAGCTGGTTTATTTTGTGTATGAAAAAGAAGGGTTTTCAAACAATTAGAGAATAATAAACCATCTTAAAGTATGCAACTACATAACCCATACAACTCAATGAAGGTGTAAGTGGATCCATGGACTCGGCGTTCTGTCTAATATACTGAAGATTGAGCATCAAGACAATGTTCCATCATCGGAATTCGCCTTAAAATTAGAAGCAATTCGGAATATGTCACCTTTTTCCACAGACACCGAAGCATTTTTGCAGTCGTTTGAGCAGGTCGCCTTCAGTTCCTTCAGTGAATTTTTCTGGATCACCTCAAATGACTCAAAGCGGCGTCGGCAAAGATTTATTTATCAGAAGTCACATTTGGCTAAATCTGCTGAATAGAGTGGATGTTCGATGACATGTGTCTAATGTTTGGTCAAAAGTATTGGGCCTTATTAAACGGTGCGTTGTTAAGAAGAGAAAATCCATTAGTTACCCTCCACAACTTAGTCCCTTTCTTACAAACTTTCTCTCACAAATGTTGCATAACTTGCAAATAGTACTACTATGTAGAACCGTTTGAAACGAACCATCTTCTCGATTTTCTGGACGTTTTTCATCAGTTGAAGACGATGATGGACGGCCAAAGTGGGACAAATCTTCGACGACATCTCGACCCTCTACGAATTCGTAGGTTCGAATTTTTGACAAAACATTCTTGCCATAGGCTTTTTGCTGCATTTTAAATGATTCCGCACATCCAATTCCGTTAAAAAACACAAAATTTTAAACAAACTCTTTGTTCAATGTTTTTCGCTTTGTTCAATGTATCCAAGGACAATGGATAAAAGAAGATACAATTACATTTCAAAGTAATACTAATTGACAGATAATTTCAAAATAAAACATAACAATGGACAGCTGTTGTGGCTCTTCCTTATCCTAGTGAAGAAAAATAGAATACTTGTGAGATTCGCTTTTGTAATGAACAATTCGTAGTACTTTTGTGAGTAATTTACGCATTTCAAAATAAGTCTTCGAGCAAGTATTATATTTGTTTCTCTAAGACTTAATTTTTTTGTTTTAAGGCATGGTTTTACACGGTTCGTTTCAAGTTGATGTGAATCTGTTAAATCTTTCTTTTTTTGGGCTTTTCCAAAGATTTTTAGCACAATGTACTTACTTACTTGAACTTCTTTCCAGAAGTCCAGAACTTTTACAATTTCGTTTTAAAAATCATGTAAATCTCGTGTCGTGATATGATTTGTAGATTTAAGAAACAGTTATTAATATTTCTTCTAAAAATTGTCGAAATTATAGTGCAGTTTTACAAAAGAAAAACACTTTTTTTCGCTTGTTAAATCCGTACTTGTAACAGCCTAAAAAAGCCTTACGAATAACGAACAAATTGATATGGAACCAACTGGATAAAAATTATAATAAATTGAGTTAAAAAACTCTAATCTTCATTTAATGGTATCTACTTGCCTTTAGCTGGGTAATAAAAAAACAGTAGCAATAGATATCCTTTTTATACCATGAAGTAAATATAATGAGAATATTTTTTTATTATTCTTGCTAAGATGCTTATCAGACTCTTCGATAGCATTACAAACTGGTCAGTTGTAGCTATAACATTATTCTTCCACGTCCTTATACTAAACGCCCGATATCATTAGCTAGTACGATAATCATAGTCATGATCATAACTGGTTCCATCATAAATGAACCAATGAGGTTGGAAGAAGGTAGACTGGGAAGCATAGAAATGACCGTTCAAATATGCTCATTTCAGCACCACATAACCGATACGAACCAATTATTCCAACATTCCCGAAGATTACACCATTAATATGCCAACAGCCAAACGTTGATTAATTCTTTACGAGCCCGAATCATGCATGGGGAGCAATCATGCGCAATTGTTTGCCCTGATGTAGTATGTGTATGGCTTTTTTTGTGTGTTTTGCTTCCACTCCTGAAAGGACGAACATTTCATATCTTTCGCATCGATCGATTGGGAAACATCCTCCGTATCGATGGCTCCAAGCAAATAGACGGGTTTGCGTCGATCCCCGTCGCCGGTGTGCCCGGTGGCGGCACGTTGTAAACAAATAATCAACGTATCAAAACTAACCCAAGGCCAACAACGACCATGCCGGAAAATTGGTGAGGAAATGGATAACCCACAGGGAAGGGGGGAGGAAGGGAGTGAGAGAGAAAGTGGTGAAACGTGCTGTGAATATCTTGCCGGGCACTGCACAAATCGATGGACCCCGACATGTATGTGCTGCAACGAAAGAACCTTTGTAAAGACACATTACTCTTCACTCGGAGGTCCTCCTCATCCTTAGGTAATGGGGGTTTACTTTAGGACTCCCATTTTATTGCTAAACCCTTTTGCCGGTGGAACTTCTTCCCGTTAAGCTTTTGGGGCATAAATTTTCCTCGATTGCAATCGAGAGCCTTCCTACGCCATCGATTCTCCTTGTAATGAGTATCCCTCCCTCGATGACCCTTACATTTTCTTTCACTATATGCAAGTGTCTACAGTGGAAACATTTTCCATCAGCTGCTGAACTCTTTAAGAAAACAGCACAGCACAAGACAAATGCTTGTGCAGATGAATGAGCCACAACTATTGCCGAGAGTATTTATCGTCGTTCATTTTGAATGTCAAACTCTTTCCACTCTCTCTCTCTGGCGGGGGTAATATAGCACTGTAATTGTGGTGAAATGAAAAGTTGCAACACTTTTCACCCAAACGCGGTAAAATTTACTATGATCGCTACATTTGCACCGAATACGGCACATTAGTTACTTGGCAGTGAAATGGAAGTGCAACATGAACACATCCATGTCCGGAAGCTTGTGTACGAATGGGTCTCACATGCACACGGCATCATACGTGGAGTTGATTCGGCCGGTGTGTTATGGCAAAGTACCAATAAACCCGGAAACCTCCGAGTGAGGGAGGGGTGGCAGAAACTTCCCGGCAATCGTTTCCTGCGCTGTACAAATACGACTCGGTACTCATGCAATTTTCCCAAACCAGCCAGACAAAACCAAAGTACCAGGGCTGGTGGTTGGTAAAGGCCCATCCTTCGACCAGAGCTTCTCCACAGCTAACCGAAGCATTATGGTGTGTCATGCAGAATTTATGATTTACGGACGAGTAATTCAATAATGCAAGGATACAAAGGCCGGGTACGTGTATAATCACGACAGAAAATGGCAAAATAGCGAACCTCAATTTCTGGCTGCGTGTTAGTAAAAAGAACCACGCCGGGGACTTGGCTTGTCTGACCGTTCGATGGTATGATGTTGTTATCCCTATTGTGGATTACTCGTTACCAGGGATGGATTATAAAACCATTCAAGGATGCTGAGCAGCGAAAGTATTTGTTTTACAACGTACACAAATCGGTCAGCATTATGTAGTTTGAGTTATTAGGTTTGTTAGGGATGATTACAATCGATTTCTAATAAAACATCATAGAACACCAAAATTCGAATAGCTTTTGTACCTATTTTGGGTTGTTTTATGGACGTATCTCTTAGAAACTTTAATATATTTTATGATGGAAGAATTTTTTCTTTATTCATTTTGTATTCTTTCAGGGATGTGTTCCTTTATAAATTTAAATGGCAAAAGTTAATAAAATTAATAGATTTTCTTATAGTTTAAAGTACTTTTTCTTTAAGTTCTCCTTTTTTTTCAATATTTCTGAGAGCTCATTTAGGTTTTTTTTACTTAACTTTAGCTACTTAAACATTGTTTAATGACTCATTTTTCGATTTAATTTATTTCTTAAATTGTATAATACAGATCTCAACATACATTGTGTCGATAACATGACAGCGATATCAGTTATAGTTTCAAAGGTTATTTATTCAAGATTATTATTTGTATAGTTGAAATCTTCTTCTTGTTCTTTTTATTTTTTCTTAGTGACCTCTAAGGTCATGCCAATCATTTCTGGCTTAATACATTTATTTTTGATGATTTAATGTATCAAAAAACGGTAATGCGTTAATTTTTGTTGATTTGTATTAGATTATTCAATCGGTAGTATACAGTAAGTAACATAACTCTAAGGCTACTTGCTTGCTCTAAACCGAAGAATAATTGAAGAGATAGATAAAAGTATTGTTTTACAAAATTATGCAGGAAAATATAATTTTCTTGGTTTATTTAACTATTTTGTCGTATACTATTAATTATCAATTCACCTGTTCCAAAATTATTTTATGCTATATTAACATGACGTTGACGAAAGCTAAGCGTTGTCGATGCGTACTGTCTTTTTTAAAATTGAGCCAAACCTTCAAATAGTTTTTAATGTTTCAAAAAATGTTTTAGAAAAATAGAATAATTTCTTTACGACTGATTGCTCCTGTCAATCAATTAACAAAGATTCGATCATAAGTTAAAAGCAATGTGATTTTCGGTGTTTTTGTTTTTGGATTTTAGTTTAAATTCTTTAGTGAAACATAGTATTATACTTTTCTCTACCTGTAAAATAGCTATTTTATGTAATTTTATAATTGAAGAATTAAAAAAAAAAAGTTTGTAAAATTATGCTAAGCACCGTATCGGTAAGTAAATGAATTATACGGTCACACGTAGTTCTTGATTCTATCATTTTTAACGTTCTTGTTTTCTAGGATTTTAAACTTGCTTGGAGTGACCATTCAACTATATTTGCTGCTACCGTTGCTGCTAAAATAACAAACTCACAGAACTACGTACAGTAAACTAGAATGTAATGCAGAGTTCCTATGTATATATATCCTGCATCGTTCTGGAATGAAGCATTTTGAGCTATTATGAGATCAGCTATACAAGTGACAAAATGAAGGATTTATAACTAAAACTACTTTCAATAAAACCTCCACAGAAGAAATACATACATTTTCAATTTAACTTTGTTTTATAAGCTATCTATGTTACAAACGCTTCGTACACTAAGCTGTGCATAAAAAACGATAATCACCGTTAAGAATCAAAAGTGTTTTATCAGCATCGTTGATCTCCTCTAGCGACGAGAATAAAAAAGAATACAATGAACTTTAAGAGAAATGTTAAAACTCGGCGCGAAAAATGGAAGAATCATAACATCACCAGGGCTTATAAGATTCACCCGGTACTATAAGGACAATCCAGCGGGCAAGCAATAATAATGCAATTTAAAACTTCACCAGGTGCTGACACAGAAAGCTCGTACCCTCTCCACGGCACGGCAAGACGAGAACGTTTATTTTCTTTGTCCAGAAGGTGCTTAATGCAAAAATCCGTCGTGTGGTGCAGTGGCAACAGCACCGAAACAGCAGCTGGAAGGTGAACAATTTAAATCCACCCACCCAGCAAGGGGGCGTTAGTTTTCATTGTGAATGTTCTTTCCATCCCTGGGAAGATGTTGCTGAAAAGATGGCTGGGTATCTCCGTACGGAGGGGGGAAATATGCAAATTGCATTCGGAAAATGTTGCATTTCCACTTAAGGTTTTGCCAGTGGCAAAAAATTGCATCCGCCTTTCGGTAGTGCAGATAGTCCCAGTAGTAACACCTGCCGGAAGCCACTGAAAAGAAAAACGCTTCCACAGAATATCGATCTTTTGGGTATTGTCCGAAAAGACTTTAGCGAGAAACCCCTGTTCCGGGGGTTGAGGTTTTGTGAAAAGAGGTGCGTAGCCTAGAGCAAACGATGCTTAATGTTTTGTCGTACCCACAATCAGGTGAATAGAATGGACTCATTGAAATGCAAAGCTAGTATAGTTATGTGAAAAAAGAATCTACCGCACACGTACTAAAAATTATGTCATTTCCACTTTATTGCAATTAAAACAAAATGTATGTATGTAATGTGTATTAAATGTAGGAAGTATTTTATATTTTTAATTTAACGATTTTAATCAACAATATATTTTTCTTATGTATTATTTTAAATGATTTTTTGTTTATCATGTTCAACAATCTACTACTTTGTACGTGTTCGTTTGGTATTTTGGTACGAACAGGTAACATAACCTTAATGGATTGTATTTCTATTGAAAAACGTTGGAAGGAAAGTTTTTTGTTTCCGGAAAAAATCCATCATCTGAAAATAATTTATAATAATACATTTTTAAGTAATTGTATTTTCAGTGGACGCGCCTAATACAATGACTAATTCTTACAACCAGCATTCTTTCCTCCTTTTCCTTTTCCTTTTCCTTTTCCTTTTCCTTTTCCTTTTCCTTTTCCTTTTCCTTTTCCTTTTCCTTTTCCTTTTCCTTTTCCTTTTCCTTTTCCTTTTCCTTTTCCTTTTCCTTTTCCTTTTCCTTTTCCTTTTCCTTTTCCTTTTCCTTTTCCTTTTCCTTTTCCTTTTCCTTTTCCTTTTCCTTTTCCTTTTCCTTTTCCTTTTCCTTTTCCTTTTCCTTTTCCTTTTCCTTTTCCTTTTCCTTTTCCTTTTCCTTTTCCTTTTCCTTAAACTATTTTTTTTTCTTTATTTCTTTTGTTTTAAACTTAAAAGCTCATTTCAAAGCTTGCTTTGCTACAATATGTAATTACAGAATATTTCAATATTGAAGTTTTTCTTGTACTCTACATAACCAGTTTCTCAGTTCAATCCGCAACAAACCATCTCTCGTAACTGACCATTATTAATTGGCAACAGCTGTGTAGCCTTTCTGATGGTTTTTTTAAAACATTGCCATCATTCGTCATGTGCAACCCCCATTCATTCTTGTTATGATTTGTAATGATTCATTGCTTACCTTCTGCAGGCTTTGTCCAAGCATGTGCAATGTAAAATTGGGTTTTGCTGTCGGACAAAATATATCTTTTCCGCAAATGTACGTTGCGTAAAAGCACAAAAATTAAAAATTATTACACGCATTATCATTAGCACGACGCGGAAAAGAATGATATGGCACCACCCCATGGTCCAGAATTCGTTTCGTCCTCTAATTGCAATCATCAGTGCTGTCATTATCACGTACTTTTGCACTCGGTGCACACATTCAAGGCTCACGCATTCCGACAGTTAGGGCATTTCCTTCGTTACTTAAATTCTTTTAGCACAATTTTTTGTTGCTGTCATTTTTTCTATCACGTTCTTCGTAGGCATTGTATTGGCCTACATCATTAGAGGATGATGATGAAATTTTCATCTCATACTCCATCCGCAGGAATCTTTCAATATTGGGATTTGGAAAAGCAATGACAAAAGCCACAACATGGTGTCCGGAGGAATACCACAAGAAAAAAATGTCAATCCTGCTCATCATTATCACCTTTTCACCATCAAATCCAATAACCGTCGTTAGCAGTAACATCACTTCCCATTTGCACCTTTCGTTGGTTTTAATCGGCGCTTTCTTGTAGGCGGCGCTGGGAAAAATCTCTCAGTGAATAGGAAATTAGGACAGTAAGTGAGAAAATTGTTTAAAAATTGTTATATTTTTTCTATATTTTAGTAATTGAATTACCAATTGTTAATTATTTTAAAAAGCATTTCATCCCAACTCATCTCAACATTTTTTATTTACTTATTGAACACTTTTTTTATTTTGTCTTTAATGATTTCTTCTGTTCTGCGTCTTCGATCCGATCTGCCGCCACGTACACTTTGTTTATTTTTATTGTCCTGTCACACCGTCAATATTGTGTCGGGCGTGTCAAAGACGCGGCTGCCGGTACAATTTGATTGCAATGATCAACGTACTTTATGAGCTACTGAGCGGTTCGAAATATCGCCCCCCCGGGTACGGTAGTCTTCCTGTTTTTAAGCTAGTGAACCGGTACACAACTGCAACAACGGTTGGTTTACAGTTTTTTTTGTTTTTGCGGTGACTCAACTTTAATTTCAACAGAACACGAGTTTTTGAAATCTCGTACGATCAAAGCATACCGGCTGTAATCCGTGCGAAGGAGCGGAAGGTGATAATTCAGCAGAAGTAAGTGTTGATGTGCGCTATTAAAATAAAGAAGATGGCTTCAACCAAACAAATCCCATCACATTGAAGACGTTGAACGACGCACCAAAAAAAATAATAATAAATTTAAATTGTAGTACCATTACTAACATGCCGTACTAACTTTGATTCTCTGGTCGGCAGATGAGGTCATCAGCAATGTTTATTCTTATTTTTGTGTTATGATGTTGTATGGCATAACCCGTGCTCAGTAAAAATAATTTACAATTACACAACGATTATAGAAGAAGACGCACATGATTGTTTTTATTACTTCAAAATTATTCCATTTATATAAAAATGTGGAATCAACTTATAAAAGTAGAAGTTATATTTAATTTAAAATAAATTTGAAATAAATAAATGGTGAGTTTAAGCACATTGATGTTGTACAAATCAGTAACTCCTTAGTTATTAATTAATACACACAACAAACAAATGAAATTTGCATAAAACAAGTACAAACAGCACATGAAAACGGCTAGAAAAAGCACAAAATACATTCCTACAGCATCCTTCCCGTGTGTGCTGTGTGACAAGTCACATCACAAGAGGAGTGAATTAATTTAATGTTTCACATCCGTGTTTGTGTACGTGTGCTCTTTGTGTTCGGAAAAGTTTTGCCAGCATTCGATTCATGAAGCAAAAACAATGCACCAACGCTTGGTTATCGCACGAGAGGCTTCAGGACGCCGAGCATTAGCATTTGCAAAAGTTGCTTCAACTAGTGCTTCCTGCTCCATTTAATTAAGGTCTGGTGGCGTAGTGGCGGGAACAAACGTTTCCCTCGCTTTCCAATTATCGGTATTGTCCTAATGCTTAATGCTTTGTTGCGTTTGTTCTGCAACAACAAAATGGGATCACTATTGTAACACGGTTTTTGGGTAAGTGGTGTGTTTCCACTATGAGTAATTGATTCTGTGTAGGCTTTGGTGTAGGCTGGTTGGTTGCTGATAAACTTCTGTCTTGTGTAGGCATGGATGAAAAGAGTAACTATCGTCATTCTTTAATGCGCTCGTGTAAGAACAGCCTCTTGTCAACGGGCCTAGAACAACATTCTGCTCCATAAGAAAGGAGCAAGTTTCTTACTGTTGAATTGATTTCTATATACAAAAGTTAAAGTTTCTCTTACTGAAAACTACATCTGGCTGATTTGCACAGTATAAAACACACAAGAGTATGTGTTGGGATTTGTTCAAAAAGATAACAAGTTCATTACCGCTGTTTCGAATTGAAATAAGTTGATAAATTGTTAACAATTCTTCTCCTTTTTTCTAAACACACCCTACCCTGTAGCTTGACATTAATCGGTTGTGTGATTTGCAAATGGATGGATTTGTTAATTTATCTTGTTTGTTAACAAAACCGATGTACTTGACTTCCTTAATTAATTGTTTGTAAGATTATCTTTTTCAAATAATAAATGTTAAATAAATAAATAATTTATACTCAGTTCCAAAACTTTACTCGGTTTTGAAGTGCTTTGTATTATGAGTAGAGTTGTAATGGTGTATTTAGATGACGTAGTTTAAGGTGCTTTCGGCAGCTCGCACTATTATTTTGGCAGTAGCCACCCATTGGGGATGGTTCATAAAAATGAATGGTCATAATTTATTAAACACAACTATATTAAATTTTTTTGAATTACAGCAATTGCAATCATGAATAATATAAGAAAATCCATAAATAAATGTCATTGATTTTAATTCATTGAGTAGAAGAATTAATGTTGTCCATACTCGTTGTTCATTGTTGCTAAATGTGAAACAGATTGGCGCTAGTTTTAGTAGCGTGTAATTGTTACAGACTTAGCTATTTCTAAAACTAAAATTTTATTTCAGTTACACACAAGTTATTCGCCCGAAAATTTTTATGGTTAATAAATTTTTCCCTTTAATAGATATATTTACATATTTCAGCAATTCTTAATGATTGCTTGAAACGCTCGTTTTAAGTACGTCAACACATTCCATAACCATTGTTCCATTCCCAGTTGCGAGCAAGTACTCAATCACGCCAGCAATTCTTTGTCGCTTATGAACTAATTCCGCATGCAAAACGGATTCATTCAACTTCTTTTCCCCATGGATTAGTTCGCCGCCATCTCCAACTACAGTTCCACCAGTTCACCATCCAAAACTACTATTGCTGTCATAAGGAACTGTACTGGTTGCACTCGACTCTACCTCGATGTTGTTTTTTCCCCCTTGGGAAGGGGGGAATGACTTCGTTTGTACGAACTTTTGTAAACCGTACTTTAAACGAAATTGCAGTCGGTACAATGCGGTAGGAAGAAATGGAACAATTTCGTCATGGCAATGGAAGCAAATCTCTCAGGATTTAAAGACAATTGAAGACGATAGATTATTCCTTGAAAAAACAGAAAAAAATGAATGAAGCTTGGAAATGTTGAAAAGTGACTTCAAAACAAAAAAATAAACATATTTTCCTTAAGTTATTTTTTTTCGTTTTTTACCATTTTCTTTTACTATAACGATAATCAATATTAACCGAAAATTTATTATACCCCAATGTTTATTCAAGTAATGAACTGGTGGTAATAAACCAACAATCGATCGGTTTCGTTAAGTTTAAGTTGACAGTGGTTGAGTTGCACGGCTACTCAAATGTGTGTAAGTAGTAGATGAAAAACACAAGAAATGTGAAGTTTATATTAGTATACAATTGGTAAATAATCGTCAACCTTTAGCATAAACGCAAAACCAAAAAAAACAATACTGAATCACACTAGCAACTCACACAAAACAAAACTTTGCTCTTTCTGGAACAATAAAATCAGCCGAGAAAAATATGTGCACCAAAGGATTTACATGCGAAACGAATAAATTAAATACTGTAAAGTAACATAAAAAACCCACACGCACAGAAACACCCGGTTATGGGTGTTAGTCGATCGGCATGTGGTGCGACAATTTTCGCGCCTTCGCACCTTTCTGTATGACCTGACCTTACTAAACACAGCCAGGGCAGACGATCCTCCGCCAGCAGTGTTTCGGCGTGGGCGACTACCCTAAGCGTTTTGTTTATGGTTATGTCTGTTCCTGGGGGATAATTAAATGCACTGTGAAGCGTTCGCCGCAGACACGTTCTTGTTGTCGTGGGAAGAAATGGGGTTGTAACGGCAACAACGAATGCTTTACAGAGGTTTTGGGTTGGAAAATGTATATACATAAGACACTTTTAACAAGAATGTACTCAATTGGTAGAAGTGTCATTTTTGTATTTAATTTATACATCTAACTTCGTTATAATCACTATTCTATTAATTGATAAATTATTAACATCTTTTACTCCACCCTTCCGAAGTGAAATGACAGAACGTTAGTATTTAAATTCAATTTGCGGCAAAGTGCCGCAAACCGAAAAAGAAATAAAGACTCATTTACCTCCTCAATAAATTACGGATTAGTTCCCACTGTGTCTGGTCATATTGTAGTAATAAATAAGCGAAACAACATATTACAACACAAGTGGACAGCTTTGTACGCTAAACATCTTCAAACGCAATACATCACACCACACTTCCGGGGTGTGTCGGGAACGTCATGTCATTTGCCGACAGTCGACAGTCTAATTGTTGTAAACGGGCCACTCCTCTCCGATACACGGGCGTATAGGTGTTCTTCACCTGTCCGGTCCAGTGGGACGTGGTATGACATAGAAAAAGAGAGAGAGACAGAGATACCCTTTTCCACACCGAAGACCACCCACCCTGTGTCTTTATCTTTATATTGTGCATTAAAGTGTACATTTTTTTTAAATTCCCGATGCGGGAAGGCTCTTAACAAGATTTACTGTACGTGGCATGGTATTAAACAAGAAGCTAAGAGGTTGCATTATTTTAGAGGAAAAACAATAGAATTTACCCTGCGCGTTGTGGTTGAAGTTTCACGTACAATCTCGATAATATGATCTAGCACGTTGTCAAAGTTTTTTTTTGGGGGAAGGCAATTTAGTGCGACTGTCTGAAAAGTTCATCATCGTGGATGGTAAATTCTTGCCACAACTTACCAACAACAAGTCCGTGTAGAATTTCCATAATTAATTGCACATAAACCTTAACCGGAGCTAGACGAGGCGGAATCCTTCCCCTTTCTTCCTTCCTTCGCTCCTCACTCGATCGGCATCGTTGAAGCATGAAAGTTGGTAAACTATGAAAAAGTTGTAAATTTATTAACAAGCCAAATCGAGCCAAGCAGCTCGTCCTGCAGCAAGAATCATCCCTTTTCCAGTGGGTGGTAAATTTTCCTTCCCTTCCAGGTAGTGACGAACGCGATCGTTCGTTGGTTTGTAGGTGCGAGGATATGAATCAGCAATAATCCCCCCGTTCGTCTTCGTCTGTGCCAATTTTGCAGCTCGATTGAAGCGAAGTGTGTGTGTGTGTTTTTTTTGCGAACATTTGCATCCAACAATAGAGCACTGGCTGCTGGGTTGGAATGGATGCTGGTGTGTCTGTGGGTGGTAAATGTTGGAATTGAGTAAAGCGAAAAAAAATGGAAATCTCCCTGCAACACGAGAAAACCTTGGGCTCAAATTGGTATTGTTAAGTTAAAGCCAAGTTAAAACCATCGGGCACACGCGTTACATTCGCGTTTCGCATTACATGTGTTTATGTTTGGGCCTCGGATCGCAAGCATAAATTTGTAGCTTCACGGACAGAGCGGGATGGAAATGGCACCGGGACGGACGGGATTGCAAGCATTGGAAGGAACTATTTACGATACAGTAACATCGTGTTCCCGTACCTACATAAGGCGGCAGCCGGGCACGAAGGCACCAAAGGTAGCCGCCGTTCATTAAAAGGCTCGGCGTTCGAGGCTGATGCTGTGGAGCAGCATCGTCTGTAGCTTTCCCGCGGGTGGGTGAAAATGGGTGATCAGTTGCATCGTCCGTACCGTAGTAGTACCGAACCTGCTAGGATGAGGATTTTTTTTGTACCACCTCCACCCGGCTTAACATATTCCAGGCACAAACCGTGACGCAGCTTGCAGTGTTAAGTGTGTGAGCTTTTTTTTTTGTTAAGCCGAGCCGCGTTGATCGGTGTGTAGAACAGTTAATCGCACAATGTAAGCACATTTTAGTTTATTTTATTGTGTAATATATCTTGTAAAATATATATAATATATTTTTGTGTATTATTGTGTATTGTCTCCATCTCTTTCGAATAATACTTTCTTATAAATATTTTAGTTGCATTGCTTCAAATATATTATTTTTAAAAACTAGTTAATTAAAAAATTCTAATAGTTAAAAGCTTTACATGAAAAAAGAGAGGTAAGAAAGTTGAATGAAGTATTCAACAAGAAATTAATTAATTAGAAATTTAAAAAGTTTTTAAACTAACAAAAAAAAAATAACAATGAATAAAGGAAAAATCAAATAAACAAATAAATAGGAAGATACAAAAACTGTACAAAAACAAGAGAAAAAACGTTACAAATAATTGCTACAACTTGAAAATTACAACATTAAAAAAAAATGTAGGTAATATATAAAACACTAATAAAAAGAAACAGTTTCTTTCTATACATATTGGTTATTTCGTGGATTATGCGAATTTTAGACATAAAAACCAAGTATTAAATAAAGAAGATAATTTATCTTTTTTTAGTTTTTTGTAACAAAAATCTCAAATTTGTAGTTAAATACGTTAATCTTGAATGTCTGTTAAAGATTTTCCAATTTAAAAAAAAATTAAAAAAAAAATTTGACTTACTGTTGCGGTTGTGCAGATCACTGTAATCGATGTAATGTAACGATACTTGTTTTTAACTTACGCTTCAGCGATGCTGGAAAAAAGAGTAGCAAACCGATACCAAAAGACACAACTCCGGTAGCGTACAGGAAGCGTAACGCGTGGCAGTTGTTATGAGCATCACGATTTATTGACCATTTTGACCGGAAAATGGTTAAGTGCAAAAAAAAGAAACAGCAAAAAAAGCAGAAAAACAACAACAACAGTTGATATGAATTTAATGTTACCGATCTCTCACACTCGCGTGGAAGCTTTGTGAAGCTAATTTTTGTATCGATTTATTGTTCTGACGGATGAATTTATCACACAAAGTTTTTCCCTGTACAAAGGTTTTAAGGAAAAGATGGGAGATGGATATTTTTGTCAAATAATAGCACGTAATTTGAATCCCACAGTATCGGATAATGAGCCCACCACTCAGCCCAGCATATCGAGTGATAATTGTTTCATCGTTAAAGATCCTTCAGCACGAAACTTGAGCTGCCATCGGGTGGACTTTTTGGCTTAGTGGTGGGAGTGGGAATATTTCCATTCCGACACCGACACTGTCAAACTTCCAACCAGCCAATTTGGACGGGCAAACGAGGAGCAAGTTTTAATTTGGATGGGTTTTCTCGCTTCAAACCACTTGGTTGGAGCATCTTGGCCTGGCTGCTTAATATTCATGCGAAAACTGTGGGAAGGGCTTTACACTGAAGATCAATGAAAAAGTCATTTAAAACCGAACCAATTCCGGACGTTGGGCAGAGGAACGTTGGCAGAAGAAGCATTTGCATCGCATTTGTGCAATCTGTAGTACATTTCGGTTGTGCCAGTGGATTCCGTTCCGTTGCTACGGTTTCGGTTGCATTTTTGTGATTGTGGGTTTTTTGGGATGGTAAAACTTTGTCAATTAGGTTTGCTGCTTGTTTTTGAGCGATGGGTTAATGAAAGCGAATTATATTCACCATAGATCCCCTAGACTATTGTCCTAATTGCATTTTGTAGTCCCACCCCCCATAGGGATGATGGCAATTTGCGGTGTGGAAGGATGGCTTTGTTTTGAGAAGTAAATGAGAAGGATTGTTTGAATGTAGTACGATTAAAGTTGCGATGTAAATGGACGGAATTGAAGACAGTTTTATTCGATTGCTAATTGATGGAAAATAATGAAGCTGTTTCAAAACTTTGGAAATGTAAAAAAATGGTTAATTTATATAATCTTCAGCAAAAAAATATGAAATTAAAAAAGTTGGTAAAGCTTCAAATAGCTGTCATTCTTAACTGTGAATAAATAAATAATTGAGAAACAGACTTTTTTTTTGTTTATTTTTAAGTAACTGGTGTGGTGGTTTAGATCCATTACTTTACAAAAGAAATAAAATGGCGGAAAATATTTAAAGAATTTAGGGAAAAGTATTTTCGATTTCAATTTAAATAAAACAAAGGATAAAACATGCTTTTCCTTTGTTTAATTTCTACATTATCATCTGGTTCTAATTATTATTTAATTATCCTCTAGAATTGTCAGACAATTAGCCTTATAAAATTCATTGCAGGATTGATTTGATAAAAACATTTTGCAAAAATACAAAATAGAAAGTAGGAAAGAAAAATGGCAATTAACTTTTAAAATTATTCAACGAACATTTTTTTACATAACATTAGAGGAATTATTTGACAGTTTTAGATTTATTTTTTGAACATTTTCATTATTTTCAATATTTTCCATTATATTTTGAGATTAATTGTTTATTTTAGAAAATTTTCAATATTTGAAAAAAATAAAACAATACAAAATACTACAATAAAAGTTTATGAAAAATGTGTGGTGGTTTTTGTTTTTCCTACCGAATGTGAAAAATAATTTACTTGTTTGGAATTTTACACTAATTGGTAGTTTTTATTGTGTGTATTATCAATCAATTATAAAAGTCTTAAACCTAATTCTGATACAAGTCGTTTATAGAATGTGATGGGTGTCATTTAATATTAAGCAATTTTACATTTCTTTATGTAATTTGAGATAGTTTACCCTTTGAGTTCGACATAAGAATTATTTGAAATAAAACTAATAGCTTAAAGCTCAAAGCTAATTGAAGATGGACTTTTGAGTGACTTTTTCTTGATATGCTTTGTTTCTAAAGTTTGTATGTTCCACCTCAAGGTTAAAAAATATTAATTTTGATTTAAGTTGGTTTTAAAATGTCTATAATTTTTTTTGCTCTACAAAATACCGTTAATTTAAACAACTTTAAGCCAAAACTGTACTGGATGCGTTACGGTCACTGGAAAATGACCAAATGCAACACACTCTCCTGCGGCGTAACACTCCATGCAACATTCTCCATGTTTCAGTACGCACTTTTCCAACATTTCACCTCGGTGTGATACACACTCTCTCGCAAACGCTCTCAGTATCTCTCACCCGGTGAGAAGGGGTCGAAAAACTTAACGAAAGACCTAAACGAACGGTAAGGAAGGTACGAGATGGCAACAACGCGACACGAACCCTGTACCGGCGCCTGTCAAGCAAGAAAGGGATGCTGCGTGCTGTTTAATCTCTCATCGCAGTTTTACGCTCTCGGCTCTCCACGAATTGTGGTACGCAAACCGGGTTTTTCTACCATCGGCACGTCATCATTGTTTTCGCTCTCAGTCTTTTACGAAACGCGTCAAAGTGAACGTTGTCCGTCGGCATCGTCGTCGTCGTTTGTGGCCGCGTTGGTTTTGCCAGTGTTGTAGCAAAACAATGGAAGCCGTTCCAGCTCGCGTAGCGTGACACGGTCGTTGCAGTTCGCGTAGTGGATTTTTTATTTTATTTTATCCTTTTGCGTTCACGGCATCAGCGTCCGTTTTAGGACGTTCGGGTTTTCTTGTAACAAAAAAAAAGAAAGGGTTCGTTCATATTTAAACACTTGGCTGCAACGTTGAAAAGTGCATCACATCCGTACATCTTCCAGCTCCAGCATCTTTCGTGTCGGGTCGGGGCAGATTTGTCAACACACGAAGGGTTTTTTTTGGTGTGCGTTAGTGTTAGTGGTCGTCTCCTTACGAAACAGGAGTATATGTGCATCTGGTGCATCTGGTGTTTTTTGAAAAGGAAAGTTGAAGCCAGAGGACGCTTCATTGCTTGGCTTTGTGTACGGCTGTTCGGTGTGCTGGGGCTCGTTCCTGCGTGAATGCATCCTCGTGCATGCGCTGTCGTTGTTGTTGTTCTCGCGTGAAGGTGAACAAACGGCCAACAGTGGTGTGCTCGTTTGTGTGTGTATGTGTGTGTATGCTGGTGTATGTATCCAAAGTGCGTGTTGTTGCAAAATTCCATTTCCTTCCCTGCCGGTGCTATTTATTTATATTAATAGATTTATCGATGATACGCAGTGCATAATTTAATTGCATCGTCTTGCATCGGCCGTTGTGTCCGAGTGTGTACGGTGTGCATCGATGCGTGTGATGTGCGACCCGGTTGCATGCGTTTGAAGTGCAGCAAGTGAAGACGTCTCGGCATCGGCATTCGGTCAATCGTGCGTTCGTTTCCTGCGTTTTTCCCTAACCATTTCCTCCA
Source organism: Anopheles funestus (assembly GCF_943734845.2). NCBI lineage: Eukaryota > Metazoa > Arthropoda > Insecta > Diptera > Culicidae > Anopheles > Anopheles funestus. Next base: position 73,807,703 of record NC_064599.1, on the reverse strand, counting down.
GGCCCTTGTTTTTGCTTGTGGTGGCCGAGCAATTCCTGGACCCAAAACCGGGAAGAGAATCCGTGCCTGCGTACATCCCCCTGTTTCCCCCTACGCACCCCCCATCGTATGTGTGCGCGTCAGCACACGAATGCTATTTCTGTACCGCGAATGAATAATTGCCGGCAATTTACGCCTCGTCTTCGGCAGTCGTGCGCAACGACTCTTCAAGTGTAGCAAACGCAGGAGCAAAATTGTGATCCGTCCGTGATCCCAGGGAATGTACACGTGTGCGTGTGTGTGTGTGTGTTTGTGTACGTGGCTGTTCGAGCGAGATTTAATTGTCGAAGCACAAATTAAGCATTAAACGGTTGGTGGTAGCGGTGACCGCTTTTAGAGCTAGGAGAAGAGGTCATCATCAGCAACGTGGGTCATCTTTGTACGATTCTTCTTCATTTGTCGCCAGCAGGCGCTACACGGACATCGTGAGCTGTCGAATAAATTTGCTCATTACCTCCCCCACCTTTCGTTGTGTTCATCCCCCCCCCCCCCCCTCGTATCAAACGCCATTCCCCCGAAAGCGGAATGGTGCGGAAGTCTTTCTAGTCAACGGGCAAAAGCGTACCGTAATCGTCTTATTTTCGTCTAGTCTTTTGCGGAGAGGGAAAGGTCGGTGCAAAATCGGCCACTTACTACACGTAAAACGTCATGGTAAGTTAAAATATGCCACGATCAAGATACTAAATACAGTTGCACAAAGAATGTCTACGATAATGTCATTAAACGTTTTGCGTTTTGTGATGGTACAAAACAAAAATCTTCTTCCAATTTTTTTTCTTCTCCCTTTTTATAACCTACAAATGAATTCTTGGTACGAAAATCTTCAATTTCATTTTTCGTTTTCCTGCAACGCTTTTTTTTATTTTTGTAATCCCATCGTTATCGCAACCGTTATAACTCATATTGAAAGACAGCCGAACGATAATACTTCCAATCTGCCTTGTACCAACAGTTTTCATTTTTCGTTCAAAATTTCGCTCAAAACAAAGCGCAAACACACACACAATATATTGTGTGATTTATGCGTGTGTTGTGGAAGGTTTGTAACGGAAGACATCGTTGCTGAAAAGTTACATTTGCTTTATGGTTTGCCCTCCCAGAACGCCTCAGATCTAACGAAGAAAAAAACAAGAAAAGAAAAATCCATTAAATTATGTTTATTGTACGACTTGCTGGGAGGGCCGCAAGCTAATTCTAACGCGCATTCGCAATCAAATATATGTGCTTCGGTACAGTCATAAACCTCCAAGTGTAATGGGTTGTTGCGTTATTTATTGTTTTTTTTTTGTTTATACTACCGAAGGTTCATAGTCCGTGGCCGATCATAGTCCGGATAGGTCCCGGTTGGTTGATCTTCGATATGGGCAAGATTTAATTTGTCTAATTATATATTTAATCCTCAAATGTGGTCGGAAACCACATGAAAGTGGATGATGTTTCGTTAGTTATTTGCTTAATGTTTTTGGTGACAGATTTTACTGACCCGATCTGGTCGGTTGAACAAAAAATCACTACAACGGGACAGACATGAAAAAAACTGTTCTTAAAACAATGTACTTCATGTCTTGTCACTCACATGTGTTCCCATGCTAATCGAACAATGTTCATTTTGTCATGATCGGGACACGTATCGTCGGACATGACCAGCTTTACCGGGGACTATTTTTACCCACCTTCTTGGGCTCAGCTTCTTCAGGGTTACGGTCGATCGAACGGTACAGATATTTCCTCCGCGTGAAGTAATAGGAAATTCCTCTTTGTCGTCTAGCCGTGATGGTTATCGCATGAAAATTCAATTAACGTCAACTCACGTGCTCGTCCAGAGGCGGTTGAATCGTACGAGATGTATTCATGGTCAATGTTTAATTTGTTACGAACCGGCAAAAGTAAGTGCAGAATGTTGTTTTGTCGCTTTGTTTCGATGCGAAACTAAAGCGAATACAAATAAGAGTCGATTTAAAATTAAATTCTTTAGAAACTCGTTTTGAAGCTTTTTTAAAGACATTTTAAATTCTTTAAAGTACTTCAATATTATCTCTTTGTTAGCAGATTTACAAAGAAAAATGGTTTTTTTATTATAAAACATAAAAATTGAGCAAACCATTTTGGTGATAGTTTTTGTTCAAGTTTTTTGCTTCGCTTGATATGTGTCTGCTTTCTCTCAGGTCTTATCTGAAGCCTTTCCGCCCCAATGCTATTGTCTCTTCTTTCCTTTTCTGCTGTGAAGGTGTGCCCAACGGGGAAGAAAATAAACTGTGACACTGCTGACAGCTGCTATCAGCTGTTTTTACGTTACCGGTTTCTCTTTTCGTGTTTTCTGAATCGGTTCAATGATTCCGTGGAGAAGTTAAGACCAATAATGTAGGTTAGGCAATTGGTTGTTTGGGTTTTGGACAGTTTCAACTCGGGAGTAGGGGTTTTCAGATAATAAATAATTATTAGTAAATATTAACAAATTTTCTACATTACGTTTTGTCTCTCTATAGAGAGGGAGGGGTGGGAGAGGTTGATATGAAATTTAATATATTTAAACTATCATACACTTTCTGTTATGTGATACAATTATTTTCCATTCAGGTATTCTCCGACTACTATCAAAACATTCAACTCCAGCTGCAATGTCATCACTATTCTCATGCAATTTATAAATTTCCTCCGCATGCGCTCTATTTCCGAATGCATTCCTGGAATACTTTCCCATTTTTAGATGCAGCAAAAGCTGCAGTAAATGATTGCAAATGCTGCATCATCTCATATTGCACATTCTGGTAGGGGACGTAAATGAAAATGAGGTGCTGTTGCAGTGAGGTGATTATTTATAAGCAAGGAGGAAAATATTGTTGAAAATATCTAGCTTTATTTGACAACTGCTTTGGTATGAGGTTTTTTTAATTGATTTAAACTCTTCTTTATTAAATCTTCTTCAAGTCAAAACAAAGCAAAGAATTACAGAAAAGGTTTAGTGAATAATAAATGACAGTTTCCCTTTTTTTATTTGAGACTGCCTTTTCACAAGAAGCAAACGTTTGTTAACTAATAATCTTCCTCATTTCATTAGGAAACAATTGTATCATAATATTTTTTGTGCAGGTTACCACATTTTTTTGGATAACAATATTTTTCTTTAAATTACTGCCTAGTTACTTTACAATATCTTTTAATTTGATTTGATTTAATTGGGAAATTGTATTTTCCAAATTGGACAAAATCTATCAAGTGTATCAAACTCTAAAACTGCATATTAAAACAAATAAAACAAGTAATTTCACAAGTATTTTTATGAGGAAAGTGTTCAATCGTTCTGTTAATGCTTGCCTTGACAATTGGGTTTAGTTTATGCGTTTTTTTTTCATCTTATCTGGCTTTTTTTGGCTTCAATTATATCATGTATTTACATACTTTTATTAATTATTTATCTCTTTTATGCTTGTAGTTTTAGTAAAGATAACTGTAGCAATATTTTCTATAAAATGGCATAAATTAGAAGCAAAACTTGTCAGACGGAAAGGAGTTATATTTTGTTTTCAATGCTGAATTTTTACAACAGTATTTTAGTTACATATTTTTTCTATAATTATGGCATAGTTTTATGGAATAGATAAGCTTGATGGAGACTGATTGAAAATAGTATAATACAGAGATTAAAAAAAAGTTGTGACTTTATAATTATTCCCACACGTGTAATTCATCGCCTTCATTGTACGGTTTCCGAGATTTGAGGGACACAATTTCATCGTACCAGCTGTGAAAATTCATCACAAATAAATGTCCCGGTGATGGTTCGAATCGATAATTTAATATGCTCATCGTTGCAGCCGTGTACTCCACAATCAACTCAAAACGATCTATTGAAGGCATAAAGGTAATGCAAAAACCCCGCACTGTATTTATACTACACCGTCAGCAATGTTTTAAACCACCTTTGAAGGGGTTTTTTTTTTATTCATGGACGAGAACAAAAAGAAAGACAGTTTCCTCTAGAGGGACTGATTTTTAAAAAAATGTTCCGATAATCTATGCGTGGCCTATTCGTCAATAAATCAACGGCAGAAGGGCCATGTTGCTTGTTCGATAAAAAAGTGGTCTTCAAACTGCCTTGTAGCACGTTCGGCTTCCTATTACACGAGCGACGATTATGATTGATTGTCGCTTCCGAAACAGCGATGGTTTTAAGACGGAGTTTGATGTGTTTTTGGAGTTGATAGATTTTTTTTTGGTCGTTGTTGTTGCCGCTTCTCGCTGCTTCCTCTTTCGCTACCCATCTCGGCACGCACTGATAACGCTTTTTCGTTGTGTTTGAGCAAACGCGCGCCTCGGTAGGTCGCTTCTGCCGCTGTCACAGGCCTATCAGATTCGGTGAACTGTCAGCGTACATCAAAGTGTCACACTTGCTGCTGTTACTGCTGTGCTGCTAGCTAGTGTTTTGATATCGCACCATGTCTCAGCAAGTGCCGAAGGAAGGTGCCGTAAGGGAACAGCACGACTTGGGCGGTTTGAGTGGTTTCAGCTTTACGAAATAGCTATTTGATTTGGACATTTTAAGATGACATTCGTAAAAAATATTATGTTATAGCGTTGTGCTCATAGAATCTCATAGAAAAGAGTCATTCATATGAATGTTTCAGAGTCATTCATTCATTTGAAAGATTCATTCAGATCATGAATCTGAATCAGATTCATCCAACACTAATATTTTATAATTCTCCTCTCTCCTGAAGATAATTTTTTTTGATATTTTTCAAAATTAAAAATACTGTAAAAAACGAAATATTTCCAATATTCATAGGATTCGAATTTAAATGTTACCTATAAATACAATTCAGCTTATTCAACACTCCTGATAATCTCTATTGTACTTCTACACGCATCAACCGCCCTGGAGAGTGATGCCACTCAGATCAGTTTAGATGGATCATATGCGTTCCATTTGACGGATCCTGCAATTGACCCATATTTCCGGTGAATTCTCTCCACACGCACACACAAAAGCCCCCAGCTGCTTATTGTTGACTGATTGATTGCTTTTTCAGCGCATCTACCAGCTCTGACCCTCGACATGGTTTCGATCGAAATGATGAGCATTTGAACATCGGAAGACGATGGCAAGTGCTCTCGGAAACATGCAAGACGGTTCTGAATGATTGATGCCATTCGAAGATTTAGCACGATAATGCAACTGTGATAGCTCACGTTTTTGTTTCACCGAAGATTGTTAGGGGGTTTAATAAATTTAAACAGATTTGCGTGTATGAAAACGTGATTTTACTTTATCTTTTTTCTGTTTTTAATTTTTTTTAATACTCTACTGATTATTAACAAGGGTGCATGGGTAGTTCTTTTTATCGTGTTCTTCAAAAAAAAAAACTCATTTAAAGACCTCAAGGAGATATAAAATCCATGATTGAATTATTAATTTAAAAACACGAAGATTACAACCGTTTGGTTGCACGCAAACTGGCAAACTGACGCATTTGGCGAAAGTTCACTTCACTCGTCAAAATTTGATGATGTGTGTCTGTTTTTTTTTCTTCTTCTGAATCTCCCTCCCTATCGGTTCAATGAAGCCGTTTACCTTAACGAGAAATTGATGTCCTGCCAGTCAAAAGTGGAAACATTTAACAAAACCCTCCACCACCGGTGACAGGCCGTACGGTGCCTGAATGGTGCCCCCCGGAACATGTTAATTGCTAGCCTTCCCCGAGACTCCGAACTTGCTTTGAGGGGCAAATAAGAAATAAAACATCACACTCCACACTTCTTGGGGCCAAGATGGAATAAGAGTCGGTATGTTTAATTTTGTCTGCTTGGCTCGGATGCTGTTATAGCGTGCCGTCGACATCATTGGCGATACCGAAGATCTTATCCAACTCTTCCGGACACATTCAGGGTTGGCTGGTGTTTTTTTTTTATTCGGTACGAGTGTGTTGAGGTGTTGATCCGGCTGTGGAGAGGACCTCCTGCCGTTAAGAGCCAGATGTGTCAAAAAAGAAGGTTGCATTCATCTCGACGTTTAGTGTTTTTATATAAAAAAGATATTAAGAGCAACGCATAAATATCCCCAAAAAATTGTGAAATATATTGTTTAATAATTTTTTTTTGTAATTACTGACTCCATATACTTTAATGATTTATATTATTCCAATTCTTGTATTAACCTTGATGACCCCAATTTCAACCCCGAATCAACCACCACGCTAATGTGTTTATTGGTAAGCTGATCAAATAATTATCTCGATGAATCAGCAATGATTTGTGCCTTCAAGGCTGTGTTACGAGTTACAAATCATATCGAAAGCTGGCATTGTGCGTATAGGAAAAGCATTTGATTCATCGTACTCCTTGCCTTTTTTCGAGATGCCAAACGAGATGAAACGAGTGGTGATGTTAATAAATTCACCCCGCCTAAACGACGGGCGTGCGATCAATAACTATTTTTTAATTATTCGAAACGCCTCCCGGCAGAACAAAACACCAAAACACAAAAAATGGTGCCCGTTGGCGTAAAAAAGGTTAAACTGGGACAACGTTCAAAGCCCCGAAGCCCCCGTTGTACAGTCTTATGTGGCCGATAGATAATGCTTTTGCCGTGGTGAAGCCATTGGAGTGTAGCTATTTGCCGGCTTTTGCTTAAGCGAGCGGCATTGTGACCTTTTTTTTAAACAAAAGGGTGTTAGCGCCCTTGATTTGCATTTATAAATTAGGGCAATGCTTATCAAATACGGTTCTTATATTGGGAGTCTAATTAAAGCGTGATTCTTGGAAAAGTGTGAGTGACGATTTTTCATTTTGATTTTAGAAGTTGTTTCCTTTTGTACCTGGTATGTTGTAATCATTAGATGAAAATTCAAATTAGAGGATATCTGAAACCTCAATTTTACTTCATGTTTTTGTCCTAAAGCGCCATGTTATGGCTATTGAAATGGTAATATCTTTAGTTAACGCGGCGAAGAGGATTTCGTCAGTTTTGGACAAAATCCATGTCTTTAAAGCGTATGTGAACTTTAAATTTGATTTTATAGACTTCGAATTTCCTTTCAAAGATTTGAGTAAATGGAGGTTTTTGAAACCGAATTAGGATACTAATTTCTCGGGCGCTACAACGACTTTCTGGTTTTAGCCAATTTCAAGAGTTCTCCAAAGTCATCACTTCATCTCACTTTAGCCTCCACATCAAACCACATCTGGTTTTCCAAGTAGACGACCTAGAAAGCCTTTACTTGCTAGATTGTTTAGTGCCATTCACATGACATGACCAGCCTAGTGGAGACTAGTGAGTCTAGTTCGCTGTACGGATTTTGAACTCAAAAGTCTGAGCTCAAAGAGTTCGTCATTATAGCGGCTCCTACATTGTTCTTACATTATGAGACCTTACACATATGAGACCTAAACTCCTTCTGAGCATCTTCCTCTCGAACTCGGCTAAGAGGTTGTCGACAGTTTTGACCAAAATCTATGTCTTAGAAGCGTATGTGAGTATTAGAAAAACGTCTAAGTCATCAGCGTATACCAGAATCTGCATTGGCATATAGAAGATGGTCCCAAAAGTTTCCTCTTCTGAGTCGCAGATGACCCATTCTAGGTTGAAGCTCTCTTTTTCGCAGAGCAATCAGGATTAAGATAAGCTATAGTTATTAAGTGTTATATGTACGATAGGGAAGCCAGATTAATTAAAAAAAATGTCAGACAGATGGGTAAATAAAAGGTATTTAGAAAAGTGGTTCGTTGAGGAATGACAACGAAATGATTAAGAAGATGATTTTATGCGATTTAAAGAAAAGAATTTTAACTTCTTAACTACACGGTCATATTGGCATGTCGGCACATCAGTAATTTAGTATAAATAAGGTTGGAATTTCGAAGTGAGCAAAAGGAGTTTCGACCACCGTATCCGGATGTATTTACCAACAAGCGTCGTAAAGCTTTGCATAATTTTCAAGAGGTTTTCTTACCTAATATAACTTACCATGATAGGAAACGTAATATTTCGATTAGTATTGCGAACAACCTTTCAAAAACTAATCCTCGCAATAGCAAAATCGTCAAGTATCTCCTTACCAAGCAATTTCTAAGGCCGTTTCTAAATTTAACTATTTGGAATGTCTCTCGTTTTGTGTGAGTTTTAACTGATGGCATATCAATTTGCTCATTTGCTAGCAATATGCTCTTGTCACACCTTCGACAGTGGACTCAGATTACGCAAGAAAACCCGATGGTCGGTCGGTAAGAACACGCTGTTGATTTTCATGTTCGTCTTATTAACATGCGAACAATCGATCGTTTGCTACAGGAAGCGTACAGCAATGGAACTACAGGAAGCTTACATTGATTCATAGCCGTTTCGGTACCTTTTGGCTGTGCCGACACATTTTTGGGAATCAAATTTCAAGCAACATGTGTTACTCATCCGTTTCGTTTTTTTTCTCTGTTGCTCTCCGATTTGGGTCTTTGCCTGGGCTGTGGTCTTCAAATTACAGTGCGGGTCAAATCGAACCATATCGCATGCGAATGAATTGTTGAATATCTTGAGGCATCGGCGAGACAGATTTAGTAACTTCCAGCATAGAGGGCAGCTCATCTCGTTGCTGCATTGCTTTGAATGTAGTAGCGAGACTAATTTGTTTTCGAATGATCCTTCTCAAGATCCGGATGGACCGGATATTGTGGAATGATGTTTTGAAAATATATTGCTCACGCGAACGTGAGACCTCCGGGTGTGTTGTTTGGAGAAATTGTTGCCTTACCATGATTGTTTACCGTTCGTTGTAGACTTGCGTTTGGGACGTGAATTTGAAACAGATTTTTTTTAAATCAATCATTTGAAAGTATAATGATGAGTGATTGTTTGGCAAGTGGGATTTAAACTCTCAACTAGTCAGTTCTTTACAGCTGAAATCTCGAAAAAAAACCCGTAACTTCTAATCACTCTATCTAAAAAGTCGAGTGAGTCGGCGTCGCATAACATCAAAGGGAAGCTTGAAAGTGACTATCTAAACGTGTTGGATGCGGTCACATAAAAGCTAAAGGAATTTAAAAATTTTAATCAATGCATCTTCGTGGGGTTCTGTTATCTTCTAAGCTGCAGATGACAGAACCGTTCCGTTCGTAAGATGCCCAAGGTTTTCCTTTCAAGTGAATTTATTATGATTAGAAATGTAAGCTTAAAAAAAGATCTCGAAAAGGAACTTCAAGATAGAACAAAATGGTTTTAATGGAAAACATAAAACCAACACAGGAAGTAGCATATTAATTCCTGCGAGTTCATACCTAAAGTAATACGAGTATAAAATTAAAAGGCAATTAAATTTCATGCTCGATGTGAAAACAGGAACTTTCAAAAATTTCAACTTGAATATTTTTTTCTTCCAAATTTAACCGCTTCACTGTAACAAAACGTATTAATTAATTTGTTTATTTCTTTTCTCCTTTTGCAGTGTACTGCGGATACAATAAATAGCATTTAACGTGTGTCCTCAAAAGAAAACGTATCAACAATACATCATCCAAAAACGTATAGCGTTAAGACACGATCACATCATTCAAGTTCCTGCCAGCACACAAGGCCTAACCGCATTTATTCCTCACAAAAATTGCATACCTAGAGCATTGGTGGATGAAACTGGACGACACATCGATAGAAGCAAAAACTGTGTGGCAGGAAGAAAAGACAATAACGCGGATCACTTTGAATTCCTAAACGCACCGCACGATCCTATCCGGCAGCTGTCGATATTCTAAGCTCTTGGAAAAGATATTCGATTCGACACGCAAATAAACGTAACGGAAACGTCCAAGGGAGAAAAAAACCCCCCGTCAAGATACGGCACCAGCTGGACGAACGACAATCGAAAAAGGATAGGGATCTTCTGCGAAGACAACATTCATAACTCGTAAAGCAATTAGGTGCACCATTCACAAAAGTTCCCTTTAAGTGAGAGAAGAAGAAACAAACAAAAAAACCTTCGGGGAAACGTGTAGGATTCGTCAAGCATTTCCCGACCCATCCGACTGAATACTTGCCCACTGTGATAGTACCCAAGGTTCCTGGCAGACGCAACCCAAAACCTTCTGACACCGAAGGTATGCAATAAAAAAAAATAGCCGAGACGAAGCAACTACGAACACCGAAGGTCACCTGTTACACGAGCCTGTTTCACAGTGTTACAAAAATGCAAATGTGTTACGTTTGAATGTGCGAAACCGAAAGGTAGTAAAAGGTGTTTGTGGAAACGTTCGGTTCAAACATATCATAAAACAAATCGTCACTGACCCAGACGAAGAACAGCGGCTCAACCAGCGTTGGTTAAAAGTCTTCGATAAAAAAGGTTGCCGTTACGGTGTAGGAAACATATTTTTTTTGAGCAGCAAAAAAATTCAGCTGTAAGAGGTCAGATTCAGACAATCTCCACAGCAAAAACAAGCAAACGCACAATGCAACACAACGGAACAATGCACTGGACGGTGTGGATCACGATAGTACTGACGGTCATGTTACAGCTAGCGAACGGTAAGTTGTAGCTTTGTTTGGTTTCCATCTCGAGAGCACTCTTGTATCTTTCTTAGACGATAGTTCCGCTCATCTGTCGGACACCTTGTCGCGACCCAAAAGCAAAACCGGGCATCGCAACATGGTACGGTGATGCGTGTGTCGGTGAATTGCTTGTCTCTGTAAACAATGCAAACTATTTCCCTGAGTCGATGGCAAAGGTAACAGAGTCATTTTTCAACTCTGCTGAAGATCCTCAAGACCTTCCCCCGGGAAACCTGTCCACGCGCGGTTAGTCTCACGATCTCAGATTAAGCTGCTTCGTTTTGTTACTGCATCCAATTCTGCTGCATAATCCATCGGTTTGTTGTCCGACAATCTCGCTCAATCTTGATGCATTGTATGCCGGGCCCGTCTGCCCCGTGCAACGATCTGTAAACGTCAGGTTTTTGGTCAGCAAGATAGTGTTTGGATGGGTGATCTTGTTCAGTGGATAAATTTCTTTAACCCCGGGTGCTCATCGTTTGATTAAGATAACTCGTGTAAACGTTGCCATTCGTGTCAATCTATTGTAAGCGGAGTTAATCCACAAAGCCCACAGGGTGATGATTGTTATAACTATTAGGTCTGCGAGTAAGTTTGTAGCGCTTTTTTTTGTTCAAAAATTGTTGGTATTACAATGAAATGATTATTTATTTTTTATTCAAATTCCTTTTGGGATTTCTCTCGAGAATCTTTTTTTACATCTTTTGGTTTGATTGCGAAGTTTTGATAGAAAATTAATTTTGTGTATAAATATGAACCATTTTTATTGGTGTTGCAATATGTGGAAGAGCATAGTCGTAACGAACTTTTACTGACTTGTGACTTGTGGTCGCAAATTTAGGCCCTTTAGTCCTTTTTGTATGCCGACTTCCTTGCATCTCATATTATAAACATTTGATATGCAACGATTGATGTTTTCATTCGCGTGTTCGTTCGCAAAATTTGAATACAACTAACATTACAACCAAGGTTGACATAGAATGAATTCTATTAATTTTAACTGCATAATTTAAAATATCACCTTCCAATACTTATTCTTACATGTAGGAAGTATCCTTATGTAGTGAATAATTTAATTTTGATAAATTTATTAATTAGTGCTAATTTTAACTTCTCTACTGTTTAAAAATTACTGCCATATCAATTCACAAATACATTCTTTGTCAACAAATTTGTGGAGGTGCCTAATAAGTTTTTTTTATTAAAAATATAGGACGTTAAACGAGATAACGATATTTATCAAAGCTTCACTACATTGTTTGAGTTTATATCGTCATTAGAACCTTAATATATTTTTAAGATTTTATAATTTTTTTGCGATATCGTTTGAAGCATACAACTCACTCGAAACATTTCACCCAAAAGATTATATTGAGGAGATATAAACAAGACAAATATAATAACGCTTATTATTTCATTGATGTCTAAATGAGATCTTTCATTCCTGGCTAAATTCAACCATTTTGGACTATATTATATCAAATGATTAAAACTTACTTGCACACCCAACGGGGCAAAATCAACTGCATTCAAGTAGAACATGTCGGAATGATTTGTTCGTAAGTTTAGTCTTAATAATTTTATTTGTATTGAGCGATATTTAAGCATCGATCCGCGGTAGAGTAATACTTTCGTCTACCTGAAATGTATATTATTTCCCAAAAACGAATAATTAAATTAATGAACCCTAGTAGAACATTCATCTAAGAGGAAATATTACCCTAATATTACCCACTACATCAAGCGTAGCCTACGTCTCCCATTTAATTTATCACGCAACTTGAAACATCGCAGACTCATCCGCACCCCGCACCAAAAACTTGAATTTCATTTCGCGTAGAAAAAGTCCTGCTTAAAAACTAGCAACTTTTTCACTCGATCGCTAACCTGCTCCGGGCGGAAGTTCCAATTAAGAAACCACCCTTGTGCTACCTGGCTTCTGTGCCGGGGTAAATAATTTTCTTGTTGTGGTGAAAATAATGAGGCAGCATCGAAAGTTTTGCGTTCGTTTCGTTATCGTTTATATTTTTTTCTTTCCTACAAGTCGTTATTTAGAGTGTAAACGGTGCTGTTCCCTTGGTAATTTAGCGGGAGTTTTAAGATTTATGCACGTAATTTCACCGGTAGATAAGAGATGAGAAGCGAGATGAGATTAAATTTAAGACGAGTTTTTGGTAGAATCTGCTAAGGTGTGTATCCGTGAAATAGATGGGTTTATCTTAAAGCTGTTGAATTATTTTAAAGTAGATCACTCGTTTTTACATGAAAAAATGTGTTTTTTTTATTTTATTTAATTTGTAATTTGTTGGCTAGATAACTTTATTTCAATATCACAAATTTGTTACCAATTCACCGAAGCTTGTATTTAACGTTCGCTTTTGTGGCGCATTAAAATGCATCCAATGCACAACTTCATAATTGTCGAACCGGAAAATGACTGCGAAATGAATGAACCGGGCATGTCCATGAAAGTGGTCAAATAATGAAAACCACCAACATGTCCATCGGGGCGTGATATTGCACTTGATGGGAGGTTTGCCGGCGTACGTTAAATGGCCGCTCTTGCACTTTGCACTTGTCGATGTTTTTTTCCCCTTCTTGCTCTTCTGTCGCTATAAATATTTAGTATTGCATTTTATTGTGACAGTCCTTGTTTTGATGTCTTCTTGTTATACGGTTGAGTTATTGCCGTACTTAATGTACACGTGGGGAGGCTTCATTTTATAGATAGAATTATATTATATTTTGTATCGCGGTAAAGTTGTTCAATTTATTAGATTTGTCTATAAGATAAGAATATTTTACTGCAGTTTTGTGTTTGTTTTAATTTTATTTTTAATATAAAAAATTATTTGAACAATTACAAACCGAACTAAACCAAATGCATAAAATGAATCAAACGATCATTCAATAGGTTTTTGCATTAAAAGCTTTCGTTTGCTCGGTGGCACAGGTTTTATGCAAACGATACCAAAACCGTACCGTACGTGAGGTCCGTCACAAAATGTTCGCTCCCGTGGCACTTTCGGTTTTTCTGGTTTTGACAATTTTCCCAGCATATACGTGCCTACATGCCATGCTGCAAGGTTCTGTTTTGGGTGGTTTGTGGTTTTTGTGGGTGACCGTTTTTAGCACACGAAATGCTAAATGAGGCTGCCAATTATGAAATCATTCGACTGGCGCTACGGAATAATAATCAGCAACGGTTTTGCCATTTTTGGGGAGGGCTTGCGTTACTCTAGATAGGGCATTGAAAATTATGAATAAAAAAACAAAAAAAAAACATCTCCTTTTGAACAACACTTCGAATGAGTTCGATTGTCCGACGGGTTTTTTTTTGTTTGGGTCCAACAAATCCAAAATGACGGATAAATGGCGCTGATTGTTTTCCCGTTTTAGATTGCGGTTTGCTGAATATTGGGCCAGAGTGCAGCATCTGGCAATGGTTGTGCAATGCGTGCCGAAAAATTTCATGCGAATAATTATTTTGCGTGTCTAATGTGCGTGGGAAATCAATGGTTGAGTTTGAATATTTATTTGGGTTTAAAAATTTACCATTTGGTCTTTGAAGAAATACAAAAAAATGTTTCTTTTTTATTTGCATGGTAAAATCTTTTAGTTTAATTAAAATAGAAATACGCTAAACCGAGTTTTTTTTATTCGTTCAGATTTTACCTTTTTTCCAACTTAAAACCATTGGATGGTTTTAATCACAATTGTTTTGTTGAAAGCTCTCATATATTATTTATTCAATTTACGCTTTTCTATGATAGATTTTCTTCCTTTCAATATTCGAATACAAAACTTGTTTCATTTGCCTATTTTATCAGCATTCAATTTCCGTTTCGATTGCACCAAATCCGGCATGTTCGTGTGTTTACTGTACATGCTTGCCGCTCTGGACACTCTTCCGCGTTCGCGGTGGTCGTTATTCAAATCACGCACAAACGTTTTGTTGTTTGTTGTTTTCGGCATCACTGTTATTCAAATATTACAACGATGCAATATGAATATTTTATACGCGATACCATTGGGCGGGAGTTACCACAGCTGTAGAAGCTTTTCACTAACAGATATTCATTCAGGCTGGTTTATAGTTTGCTCTAATGCCAGCTTTGTTGGCGCCAGCGTAAAGCCACACTCGGCAGATATTATTGCGAGTGTGCAAATTGTCAAAAATCAATATTCGGAACATGATAAGGCTATCAAATAAATCAAATGGCTTTTGTGTGTGTGTGTGTGTACTGAAAGCTTCTTTCCCTTTGGCGCTGCACCAAACACTTTTCTCAGCAAAACATGAGAATAGGTTGAGAAGTAGAAAAAGCAATGAAATTTTATTCTTTAGAAGCTGCACAATATGTAGTAATAATCATTAAAATATATTATAGCTTTATTATAATTATTATTGACCGCCAATATAATGTCTTATTAGACTTATTTTTATAACGAAAAAAGCTTATTTAAATAAGGGATGTAAAGCGTTCCGAATTGGATTTGAACCACTTCCTTTGATGTAGTAAATCAAGATCTTAGTCACATAACCATAAATTCATTTTAAAGTTTGGCTGCAAAATTCATATAAAAGGTAGCAAGTGCATTGAAAATTACTCAGCTACACCTCTCGGGATTTTATATTTTCAACAATATTTGTATTGATTTACAGATGATTTGTGTAATTTATTCACAACTTTATTATTGAAAGAAGCATAAACAATGGAAGATATCTTTATGAAATCTATTGTTTATTCATAGTTCGAGTGTATTTATGGATTGTACCCTAAGTGGATAATGATTCAATTTTTCTTATTTTTAATAATTCCAGCACACGAATATTATTAAATTTTGACCATACGAGATAGTCTTAGATCTCACACTTATTCAAACATTTTATTATTATGATGAGCTCATAAATGCCCCAAAAACGCCATTGAAGTTACATGAAAATTAAAGTCTTATGCTCTTTCACGACATTGCCGAAAAAAAACGATGAAAAAGGCTTTATGCCCAATGGGCAAAGGGTTCGTAATAAAGCGAAATTTATATCCAAAGCAACCCCAACACTTTCCATTTGTGGGGTCATATTTGTATGTTTGCATGTGTTGGAGAAAAAAAAACACTCAGAATAAACACACTGTCCGGCAGAATTTTCCTACCAGCCCTTGAAAAGAATATGGGCAAAATTAATGTTTCTTTTACGGGTGATCCTGCCACCATTTTGGGTAAGGGAGATAAATTGGTCAAGATATTCACAGCACGTACCTTCCCATGCGGTGGAAAGCTTTTAAGGATGTGCGTATAGTTTTCCCTTGTTCCTTTTTTTCTTCCTCCTCTACCGACAAGTTTTCACTTCTTAAACCTTCAGTGTATGGTTTACGTTATACTTGAATGTTTTGTTAATCGTGTGTTACCGATATTGCAAAGATGTGTTAGTCTTTTGGGGGAAAATGTTTGATTGCTCAGCTCTACTTCTCATATTGATATAAATGGGCAAGAAATTGGAAATATATATTTTTTCTTCCCCTTGGTGTAGGGAAACAATTACTGCTGATTGCTGGCTCATGGTCAAGAGGGGGGACCTTCTAAAGTATTAATCAGCATTCCAGTTACTGGAATATTAATGACGTGATTTTGGTAAATGTACAAATAATTGGTAAATATTGGTTATGTTGGTGTGCTGCTGGTGCCTTTTTTTTTCGTCATGAGTTTGATTATGCTTCGCATTGTGATGACGATGTTGATTATGAGGCGCTAGTGACGACAGTCGTCGGTCAACATGTGAGTCCCCTCATTTGCTGGTCCCCCAATAGATAATGCGCTTGGGCGGAAGTTTGTATTAAGAAAGTGTGCTGTTGGTTTAATGTTGTATGAGTCATGTAAAAACTGTATGGAAGTGTAGATCACTGGTCAAACATTAATCAAGGTAATCATAAGCAGACCTTCGACACAATGGTTAAAAAAACTATGCTTTCTCAGCATAAGGTTTCAAGGACCGGCACAGATGATGAACCTCGGACCTATAAAAATAGGTTAGCTGCCAAGAAAAGGCTGCGAATCATCTTGGCATTTTCCTTAGTGGTCGGTTTACCCCGGAAGATGACCTAAATCTTTTCATCAAGAAAGGTTCTACTGTTTACCTTTCTAGAGCATCGTTCTTCTGGAGCGAACTGTTTGTTATTAACAGCTTCTGTGTAGCTATTTTACCTAGCGATCGCAACTTTCAAAGCTTGCTTCTCCGGACGAAGGACACGCACCCATTCCGAGCATATCGTATCACCTAAAAGCGTTCTTATGCTGCAAACCCTGATAACACTGTGACTCGAGATTAAAAATACTGTCAGCCTTATTTCAATTTCCCAGGTTTTTGTAGTCGTTGATGATGAACTCTTCTAGCGTCAAGCCCTAAATCCGTGTGTCTCATCCTCTGTTTTGCGATGAAGCGATCTGGTGAAGTTGGTTTGTTGTAAACAATTTTACAAGTGGAAAATTAAAATTCTCCACTCCCGTGCGATGATGCGGGTATGGTTAGATCAAAGATTCGTTTCATGCCGACAGTGCGTCGATGTAAGTTTCCGTCACTAAGTGGGACGTACGCACACGCTCAATTTCGTATGCTAGCCGGAAAGGCCCACCCCCGTTTTTATCGCCCTATCTTACAGCAAGTTGTTAAAAAGGAAATTATGATTTAATCAAGGGCATGGCAGGATCAAACGGAAAAGGTCACGGCGGAAAAGTGCATGATACAAAATTAAAATGTTACTCAAGTGTGTGTTTCAACGGGGTGGCACAATTGAATTCGTCAAGTGATGAAAAAATTTGTTTTTCATGAATTATTCGTTGCAAAATTAATTGAAGTTTTATTATTTCATTTACAGTACAGCACATAATTATATGAGTTGTTTATTTAGAATATGAATTTAGGAAAAATTTAAGAAATATGTATTAATATTTGCTTACATGATATTTGCGAAACGCTGTTACATATGCTTTCCCCAGGAATCCGTTAAAAATTAATAAAAACCCGACAAGATTTTCATGTAAGTTAAGCATATTTTTGAATCAAATTTTTATCAAACTTTTGTCCACTGTGTCAAGCAACTATCAAAACCTGGTTGTTTTGTTTGTTTTTTATTTTGTATTTTTTAGTTTTAATGCAAAGTTTTTTGCATAATAATTTATGACATTAAATAAATAAATAATGTTTAAAAAATCATAAAATATCCAATCAAATGTACATAGCTTGGGGCAGCCCGGCCCGATGGTGTATTTGATAAACGGCGCCTATTCACACGGCAGGACTGTGGTTCAAATTCCATCCGGTCAGTCTCCCCGTAGCATGGGCTGACTATCCTGCTACGTGGTAAAATATGTCTTGATACGGCCAGGCCGTTCTAACCGAGCAAGAAGAAGAAATCTTCAATACATCGTTTGTTAACTAAAAACTCATATAAATATGTTACACACTGTACATGCCTAGTGTATGGTACATGCAGTTTTATTACAATTTAAAAAATTGCTACTTTTTTAATTCTTTACGAATAATATTCGTACAGGAAGTTAAAAAACAAACAAACCAATATTAATTTCTCAATAAAAATACAATCAATTGCGCATCAATCAAATAAGTGATCATCGCCCACGGGCACTTTAGACAGTGAACTTTTCCATCGACAGCTCCATGTCCAATCGGTGTTATGTTGTTTGTTGCCTTTTCGTATATGTTTTAATAAAACCGCTGTACCACGGTTCCACGGCCATCAGCATGGCAAGTTGCAGCTCGTGTAACCGATAGGAGTGCCTCCGGTTGCGTGTGCATATGCCATGAAATTGTAAAATTCAATTATATCCCCCTTACGATGCTGTTGTCTTTCTCCAAATTGAAGGTTGCGAGCTTTTGTCATACACACTCCATCCAATTGTCCTTTTTAGTATGTGCCGCTGCAGCGTGGCAGCGTTTTGGTGAAATGCACAATTGTCCAGTTGGGGCCAAGTCCATCATCACGACGGACTCCCACATGCAGACAGAGAACAGCAAGTGTTGCATGTCACCAATCATTCACGATGGAAAAGACTGCCCCCCCTTTTGTACATTATGTTGACGCGATCGGGCCCCCGGTCCGGTACAAGACAAAAAGTCGTAACCATAACATCTGTATCTTTGTGTGGCAACAACCCAAGCGCGCGGTACCGATGGTGCGAGTTAAATAAATCAATTTAATAATTTGTTGAACCAATTACGCTCCGTACGCGATGGATGGGCTCTATGGGTTGCGTTATCCGGTTCGCTCAAAACCATCCGCCCACACCATCCCAAAGCCGCCCACTTTAGCCTCATGTACGCGGGATCGACAGAAGGAGGGAAAATGTACTTTGAGCCGGCCTTACGTCGGTTAATTTGAAGCGTTATAAAAAAGGGAGGAAAATTAATAAAGAGAAAAAAAAAGAAAATAAATAAACCAATGGCATCACATACCAGGCCGCAATGACATGATGTATGATGTATGACAACGGAGTGAAAACGATATCGGATGATATTGAGACCCGGTTTAAAATGATGATGTTTGTTAATTTGGATGGGGGGAGCGATACATTTCTTCTGTTTATGCTTGTTTACCCTTTTTTGTGAGACAGTTTAATGAAGCGAATAATGCCATTTTATATAATTTTGATAAGCATTAAAGAGGAGGGTAATGGGCCGTCATTTTCATTTATCAGAAAATCTATGAAACCTTCTGGACTTTATAATTTGTTTAGAAAAACTTTTGTGCTTAACATAAATTTGTTTTATTGTACAAATTAATTTTTAGAGTCTTAAAATGAGTATTTCATTTTTATACGTTTAAACATTTGAATATAATGATTGACGAGCTTGAATCATATTCCTGAATCTTTAAACCGAACGAATGATTCCGAATCTGTGAGGAATTCTTGAGGACTCTTGAATATTCAAAGTTTAATTTCCAATGTTTGCTTCTGAAAACGAGATAAGTTTAGTTGGAAGAAGCACTTAAGAAATTCATTTAGCATGATTATTCAAAAGTAGAAAAACGTATTTATTCATTTCTAACTTTAGTACAGAGCACAAACTACAAGAAGTGACATACTAACTCATTGTTAGAAACAAAACTCCTTCGTTCCTTAAATCAAACGGGAGCAACTTTATTGTGAATGCGCGTGCCTTTTTCCCTCCGGCAGATATTTGCCTTCTCTTTGCGTAAGAGATTTCAAAGAAAAACGATAAATAAACAGGATGAGAGACAGTGCAGCGCCAGCAGCAAACATTCATTTAAAAAAAAAAACTAAATTGCCATGGCCACCAACGAAGCTCCAGCTGCTCTATACTCCCTAACGACTACGACGCACTGTGCATGGCTGCATTTAACTGCAACTGTTTCCAACTATTTCCCGGACAGATTGTCTCCGCTTTGCGCCACCCCGAGGGCAATAAGAATGGCAAGCAAATTTGTATCAAATGCCATAGCAAAACAAAGACGTTGCATTGTTTCGTGCCGGTGTCTGCCAATGTCTTGTTGACACATGGTTACGGAGTTTTGAAAGCGAAAATCTCGCCGAAAACATCTTCCGTGACCAGAACGGGTGCAGAAAAACACAAAGTTCACGTGTGTGGATGCCCCCATCTTGCGATGCATGATGTGTTTAAATATCTTCATTTTGCTTTTGATCATCAAACATGCGTGACTTGTGGAACGCTTCCAATGGGACTTATTTGAAAAATCTTTGACTTATCTTAATTACAATAGAATTGTCTTCATCCAAAAAAAATTGTTTGCATTCTAGTTACTAATAAATAATGTAAAATAAAGAACGCAGCTCCAACCCAATTTGTGGCTAATTTAGTGACTAATCTCCGTTAGCGCTCATGAATTTACGTTCTGCGAACACGAGGTTCAAAGAAGTGACAAAACGAAGCTTCCGTACGGGAAGCAGTTTCGATTAGCATAGATTGTGATCTGGCCACTAGTGGAAAGCCGAGCATCCATTAGGGGCCCGTTGCCCGTTGGTGGAACTATATCGCCCTGGTAATCGGGCAGCAATCGAGCATGCCATTATGGATGGGTCCGTCCGTTCGTCTCGACTGGCTGCAGCCATATTTTAACCGTAAACTGTCGTGGGTTGAATATTAAAAAAAAATATTATCTCTTCATTTACCCGCTTCATGGTAGACGGGAATTCGGTGGAAAAATGTGCCAGCCAGCAGTAGAGATGGTTATCGGGAGGGTTCCGAGTAAAAATCATGGACGGGACGGATAAACATATGGAATCATTTGTGCAAAATAATTCCCAATGAAGCTTTTACAAAATGTTACAATAAAATATTTTAAATATATATTATATATAATATATATAATATATTATAAATATATTAATATATATATATATATTATATTTATATTCGACATCCACGTCAGCAACTTAAAACATCTGGTAGGATAGTCTTGGAGTCTATCAGTTCTGGAATTGAACTGAGATCTCTTCAAACAATAGATGGAACATCACTTCAATTTGGCTGGAATTCAAAGTTCGAGAGAAAAAACCAAAAAAAATTATCAAGAACTTCATGATCATCCTAGAAAGATGAGTAAACTTAGTCTTTTAAAAATTAAACAGATACCTTCATGAAATTGATTAAACTTCCTGATATAGTTCAGGTTTTAGGTGAGATGTTTTAAAACCCGCTTAAAAATGGCTGCGATCACCCAATAATAATGTTTTATTACGTCCATTATAAATGTTTTCTCTACTTCAATTTGGCTCTTGGCATCCTCTGAAACACTAGGAACAGCAGTTCTTCGTATTCGCGAAATCTTGAAGAGAAATTTGGATAAAATTTATTTTTATATTTATTTTCTCATTAATTCAAAACACAGTTGCAACAATGCTTGCCGATTAGACGAGCGTTACATTAATATCCCAAAGTGTACCTAACTTCCTGCTCATTCACACCTTTACATCAACTACCGATGAATCACTAGCGTTGGCACATATAAACCCGTTTTAATTTCCGCACACACTACCGATAGAAACTAGACAAAAGCCACACGCCCGTCTTAGACGTCGGCGGGTTTTGATTTCTAGCGATAGATATTCCATTCTCAAGGCTTCTTAGAACAAAGCACAAGATTTTAAGGTATGGAATGACGCCGGATTTATAACTGGTACACTGTCATCGTAATGCGCTGACTTATTCCTATCAGTTCAGCTTTGTGACGCCTTGTAAATCACGACCCACCACAGACGGTTCGTGTGAGTACATGCTTTCTACGCAACTGTCAATCATAAATTAAGATTTTGCTCTTGGAAAAGGAGTAACGAGTCGTGGGCGATAAGTGCGATGCGAATTGCAGCGACAATTTGTTCGTTTCGTCTTAAAAAAAGTTATCGTGTGTAAGCTTGTACTAGCCTTCATCTCACTGAGATATATGTGATTGAAATATGACGTCGTGCTTTTTATGTCATCAATGCACTTGAGATCAATTATGAGTCATGAGTTTGAAAGCAGGATGTATCACGCAGCACCAGTTATAAATGATAATCGATGCATTTTTCATGGTCTAAAGAAACTGTAAAATCGCAACAAATAATGACAATCCGTTACTTATTTTTAAACACTCATTCAAACGGTACACAGATTTCGCGTAAATTGGTTGCTTCTGGAGGTGTTTTTTTTGCCGTCGTCTGTACATTTGCATGCCCACAGTGCCATTTTTCATCTCGCTGCATCGTGTCGGAGGCGGTGACTGGAGGATATCGCTTACTGCATAGCCACCGTTAATAGAAATAAGCTCCAGCGAATGTGGAATAATATCGACACCAGCACGTAACCAGTCCTTCTGGACTGCTGCACCGACCTTCGCACTGCTACCATTTTTGGCATATCCGAGGTGAGAATGGCGTTTGCGTGTTCACGATCGTTTGCGTGTCTTTCATTGCCGCACGTCCAGGCAAAATGACAGACGCCAAGTTGACGGGGCGCCGCTGCCAATATTTGCAATTGCATACCCGTGGGTGGACAGGATTGTTAATGTTTGCTGCGCGCGAGTACATCGAGTGCACAGTGGTGCATAGAGTGGCTAGTGTGGATCAGTGGTGGAGATCATAACGATCTGCTGGGCCGTATCAATCGAGATCGATGGTTTTGGGCTGAATCATTTACAAAGTGACAGTGATGTTGAAAATTGTGGACTACCTTTTAGGTAGGACTCCGCTAAAAGGACATCGATGTAGTGTCAATTCGTTACTTTGTTGTGAACGAGTTTGCGCTCCAACATGGGAATGGCTTTAGGCACGATGAGGTAATGATGTTAAGAAGAGTGATTGATTCATCCCACACCTTTAAGCCTTCAAATCTTGTATTTAGCGTTAATATGTTTAAAAACCTAAAATAATAACGAAAAATGCTGTGATATGTAATCATTTTTCAAAACACTTTGTCAACTTTTAGCCTTGCAGCGATTGCTTCGCACAACTACCACACTCCATTAATTCCATATATTGACAACAATCTCATCCATCCGCCCTAAGAACACACTGTGGATGGCAGACAGTCGATGGTACCAAGCCCATATGTCCCGATGTGGTAGAACGAAGGAATAAAAGACTTCCTTTTGCACTTTCGGAAGCAAACCGTTATCGTCAGCGAGTGAACGGCAAGGCGTGGGCAACATGAAAAATTACTTTCGTACGATGTGTTTGTATCACGCCACAGTTTGTTCACACGCCAGGCAGCATCTCTAACGCCCTTTTTTTTTCTTGGTGTGCTGTGCGTTTTCCTTTTCGACCATCGATAATCTCCTTCATCCGCTGGTTTGGTGACTAATTTGTTCCTGTTTCGTAATAACTAAGTGATCTCTTATGTGAAGTGTGGTTCGTTGTTCAATATGGGTTTTTGGTTCGGGCTTGTTGGGATTTTGTTAGTTTTTTCTTCTCCCGTTTTGTTCCATTTCTGATTCTGTGCTGGTGTGAATAGGGAACTTTTTTTTGTATCTCACACATTGGATTAGTTTGGTATGTTTTATTTCTCTTTTTGGTCCTTTATATCGGAGAATCAGACGATGATTTAAGAAAAAAAGCAATTGGTAATGGGAAAAGAATTTTTTTTAAAGATTTATAAAAAAAAGTTTTTTATATGAAATGTAAAATTGTTTTATTCGAATCAAGATTGGTATCGGGAAGAAACTAAAAAAGGTTATTACTTTTCAGACTCAGAATGGCTGTCCTGTTCTACTTACTTTATCATGCTTTTTTCTTGTCGCTAGTGATTACTTTACCCCATATTTCTGGCAATTCCGGGTATCATTTCGAAATGTCTAGTCTATTGGCCGATATCCAT
Source organism: Anopheles funestus (assembly GCF_943734845.2). Lineage (NCBI taxonomy): Eukaryota > Metazoa > Arthropoda > Insecta > Diptera > Culicidae > Anopheles > Anopheles funestus. The sequence continues at coordinate 73,783,788 of NC_064599.1, read as the reverse complement.
GTGTTCGATATTAGAAGCTCATAATATATAACACTCAGGTGGTCCCGCCAAAAACACAATACGATATTGTGATTGGGTTTTCTCACATAGTTGTCGAGGATAATAACAAACTTTCAATTCAATGTTATGAATTAAAGTAATAGGCTTGTTTTATATCTCCACAAACAACAGAAACTAGCGTCCGACGAATTCAGACTTGAGTACATACAATTTCCAGTTTTTCACATTTCAAGTTTCAAAATTAATTGCTCATAAACGAAGACAAATGTTTGGTTTGAGTAACTTCAAGTTACTTTTTGTGAGTAACTTTAGCGTTCTTCCGGTATCTTGATGGAATCTTGCCACGAAGTATTCAATTTCTTAAACTTTCCTGGTGGTTGTTTATCTTTACAGTCTTAGTACAGAATATTTTAGTTCCTGTTATCGTTGATTTTTCATGGAATTATTTTCTCTATTAATGGGCTATGCAATGCCTTGAAGCCGATCATTTTCGGGGTCTGGCTGAAGTGTGCAACATAATATTTGGAATGTCCTTTTATTGTTTATGGAATGTCAAAAGTAGCTCCTGCGATTTTTCCATAATTGTCTCACAATAATATCATCTCGTAAGGTCTTATCTTATTAGTTAGTTTTTACTATTGATTCAAAAATAACCGAAATATCTTCTTATAGACACATTCGTGTTTTAAGCGTGATTTACCGATTAGAAAAGTAATAGCGACATTTGCTATCAAAAACTGGATAAACCTTATTTATATCACTAATTTCTTTTCGAATTTTGTTTTCTCTCCATTTGCAGCACAATATCGTTCGCCGCGAATAATAGAAAATCCAAGTGACACAATCGTCCCAAAAAATGATCCCGTCACGCTTAACTGTAAGGCGGAAGGAAAACCACAGCCCGTCATCCAATGGTACAAGGACGGCGAGGAGGTAAAGCTGGACGCGAACCACGTCCTGTTGCCGGCCGGATCATTGTTCTTTCTGCGGACCGTTCACAGCAAAAAGGAACAGGATGACGGTGTTTACTGGTGTGTGGCCAGCAATCCGGCCGGCAAAGTGTACAGTCGCAACGCTACACTGCAGGTGGCAAGTAAGTAAACTGTTAAAGTTAAATATTTTCCACTTGACACAACATGATATACTTACAAGATTTAGGCAGGCTTATACAGTTTATCCTCCATGGCGATGTGGATCATCTTATCGATCGATATTTTTTTAAATTTCAGCTTTAAGAGACGATTTTCGTGTGGAGCCAAAAAATACACGCGTTGCTGCCGGTGAAACAGCACTACTGGAATGCAGTCCACCCCGTGGCAATCCCGAACCGAACGTTAGCTGGAAAAAGGTATGTTTTTTTAAGGAAGATTATTTTATTCTTTTATTTTCTCTTTGTTTCGCACTCTACACACCATTATCATCAACGAAATCACAATTTATCATGGTCCGCTTCTGAACCTTTTCCCTTTTTTATTGTTTGGGTTTGGCTTTTCTGTCGCGCCTTTTTGCAGAATGACGGCTTTCTGGAGCTGGACGATTATCGACCATCGAAGGAGCTGGCCCGGATACGGATCGTTGACAGTGGAAACCTTCTGATCAGTGACGTTCGGCCAACCGATGAAGGGCGTTACCAGTGCATCGCACAGAACATGGTTGGCTCGCGGGAAAGTGGACTCGCCAAATTAACCGTCCAGGGTAAGTGTGATTTTTGTTGCTGCGCGGTTCAACAGCCGGAAGGGACCATTTTCCAAAAAGGGTTTGCTGGAGGATGATTTACGGAGGCAACACTTTTTTGTAAAGTGCGGTCGCTTTCGGCCACTGAAATGAAGATCAATATGCGTTGGTTTTTTGTTGTTTGCTTCTCTCGTGCTTCCAACATTCCACCGGGTGAACCTTTTTATTCCCACCCCCCCCCCCCCGTTTTCGGCATGATTAATGTCCAATAGTAAAAAGAAATCATTAATGTACCTTTGCACAGCATAACAGCCGGTTCATCATCGTTAGTAGCTTTAGAAGTGGTATATAGAAACGCTTGAACACGAATTGCTTCTAACCATTTGCATAACAAATTAAATTATTCGTTCACATCACATCAATTGCGTTCCTTTGCCTTGCACACACACGGTTAGGCATATTTAGAAAGCTTGTTTTAGACATCTTCACCTACCGCGATGGGTGATAAATATTGCATAGTAATAAGGAAAAACCTGGTGGACAAAAATGAAAAACGATCGAACTGTTTCTTACTTGCTTGTACTTCTGATTGGAGCTAATTTTAAGCGAACAACACGCTTTGGTTTGGGTTGGTGGGGAGGAATAATAATTTATGTCATTTTTAATCAGCCCTGTCGCCTTCAGATCTACCGATATATGATTTACTACCTTCCGATCTCTTTCCCATAACAAAAAAAAACACAGTGAAACCGTACTTTGTGGCCGAACCGGATGATGCGACCGTGCTCGAGGGACATCGCGTACAGTTCCAGTGTTCGGTCGGTGGTGATCCGGCACCGCAAATACTGTGGACAAAACAGAATGGCGATATTCCTGTCGGGCGGGCAGAAATATCCGAGGAGGACCGAAGTCTTATCATACGCAATGTGACCGCCGATGATCACGGGCAGTACATCTGTGAGGCACGCAATTCGGTCGGTGTGATAAGTGCCCGTGCGAGCCTAATCGTAAACAGTAAGTATCGTACCGATGAGTGGTGTAATTAATGCAATTTGAATGACATTTAAGGCAATCAGATATCATGCGTCTATTGGTGAGATAAAGGTGGGATAATAAAGCTTCCCGACCGATCGATGTTGTCCGGCAAAATCGGGTATTCGGCAAAATGATTTCACCAAATCTCAGCATGTGGATCGTATCATAACACATCATTTAAGCCGCCTGTAGCCAGAAAGCCCGAACCGACGGACCGAATCTGGTGACGAATTTTACGACCGTTCGAATTGGAAATCAGATTTTAACAACCACCCAATGCAATGGAGGTTACATAGTGGCGTCATTTTATATAGCGACCAACGTCTTTTTTGAGACTCCGCATCACATCAGTTGGTATTGCTTCTGTTTTGCTTCCTTCCAAGCTTTGCTTAAACACGATTCGCGATTGTTGTGGCGTTTTATTGCGACGCTTTTTTTGGCACCCTGCTGTCGTTCCCCCTAGTCAGCTTCTGTGGGCGTATGTTTATGTGTGTGGCTGTGTGACACTAGATTAGCAGCAAACAATCATAAACCGGTGGTACACACATCTTGCTTAGCTGGAGTGTGTGAATGCGTGTCTTATGTTTCGGTTTTATGAGCATTCGAAAAGGTTTTCCTAACCGCTAAGATTCATTTGAATTTATTTCGCTTCGCGAATTTTAAATCGGTGGTACGAACTTTCAAATGCGCATTACGTTAGAAGCACCGATTGACATTTGAGGGAATTTGTGTTAAATTTTTTGGTGAATTACCGTGTAGTCCAATAGGCTACACCGCTGGTTATTGGCACCAAAATTATACAGTAATACTATGTGACCTTTTATTAGCACCACAAGTTGTACATGTGATACGATTTTTCGATTACTCACTAAGGATTGACATCTTCGAGTGGGTCAATGGTACGGTTCTATGGCTCTCGGTTTAGTACACCATAGGATCTTCATCGAAATTCATCTTGATTGTGACAGGGAGCGAGGGAACAATTTTGAGTTTAAAATAAATCCGATCCGCTTGCTGTAATAATAGTATTACAGTAGGTTTTTGAACCTAGAAAATGGTGCTGGAGATTGCTGGCGAAGCCGGTCTCTGCATGACAGGAGCGGGTATCAAATCCGCACAGTATCCAGCTCAAGGAAAGCTAGCAATGGCTAACCAAGACCTCTTGAGGTTGTAATGTCTCTAACGAAGCACTAAAGATTCACCATGAGGAAAAATAATTCAAATTTTAAGATTAATTCATCCATATTATGAAATTATGGTGTTTTACTTCTAATTATCATATCAGACGAACAAATGTAATTGTTTAGATTGAGGCTCTCAGTGGTTATCTTAAAGAAAGAATCTTCTTTTTCCAAATTCTCAATAATTTGCCAAAAAATCACAATTTTCAACAATCACAAATCAACAAACAAAAAATCACAATCAAAATAGCGTGTGTTTGTAAATTTGTGAGGTTGATGTTTGCTTTAAAATCTCAGAAACTCTTTTTACAATGGTCATTCTGTCGTTCGTGAAATATTGTTTCGTGATGTCAAAGATCTGAATAAAGAATTCCTCCTCAGAATGAAAGCTGAATTGCTACTGCATTGTGAGCTTGAACGTGAAGTCCAGAAATTATACTAAATCTCACTGATGCAGACTTGTGTAACTCCACAAACGTAATACTCTTGTCTAATGCATCTCTACATTTATCTTTATCCTACAGCACCACCCGTGTTCATTGTGCGACCACAAGATCAAAAAGTCACCGTTAATGGTGTGGTGACGTTTAAATGTTCCGCCGGCGGAAGTCCACTGCCGTCAGTGTTTTGGACGCGCGAAGGCTCCCAGACGCTCATGTTCCCGAACAATAGCTACGGCAATATGCACGTGTCCGGACAGGGTTCGTTGCAGATCCGCGGTGTTGAACGTGAGGATGATGGATACTTCGTCTGTTCTGCACTCAGCGTGGCGGGATCGGTAACGAGTCGAGTGTATTTACAGGTTAGTTAATGTTATAATTCACTATTTGTATTTCAATTGTGTAATTCTTTGTAAATAACACTGTGTCTTCTTTAGGTGACTTCTCCAATTGACAGTATTCCACCGCCACTGCTACAGCAAGTACCCTCGAACCAAAGTCTCCCGAGCGGTACGAAAGCAACGCTTCCTTGCCGTAGTTCATCCTTCGGTGGTTCTCTGCACGAGCCACCATCTTCAACGCCTCGTTGGCAACGTGACGGTATCAATCTTCTCACCGGGGCCGGAAAACGGTTCAAAATTCTTTCTGGTGGATCACTAAGGATTGATGGTAAGTACACTGAATGTTATGATAAATCTCCCAAAATACGATTGACGTCTATTGGTCGGTGCGGAAATAAGCTCCAACTGTAGTGCGCAAGCATTGTACTTCATTCCATATGCGGATAAAGAGCTACCGAGCAAAAGTTCCATCTGTGCACTCTAATCACTTGATAATGCTTTCCCCATGGTAATGAAAAGAAATTTAACAACGAGGGAAAACGGAGGCGAATTTCGTCTTTGTGCAGAACTTAAAACCCATGGAAACGGAAAGATATAATATCGGTTCCGTTGTGCAAAGCTTAATAGTCCTCTAATACCCAATTTATACCAACTGCAGCGCACATACTATCTGAATGATTTAATTGATGCATGAACAATCAACTGGAGAGCAATATGCGTTTTCCCTTTTACCTTCCTTTGTGTGTGCCTATATCGGTAATGAGATGAGGGTACACGCCTTTCAAGAATGGTACACCGTACATGCCTGCCTTTAACAGGGACGATTGGTTGCTTAATAAGCCTGACTTTGACGTGGAACTGCAATCACACACAAACACAATGCCTTGTGAAAAGTGCAATCTGGTGTTTGGGAAAAAAGGGGGAAAAACAGGCAGCATTCGCCTTCTTGTTGCGACGATCAGTTGCGTCTCATTGATTATTTAAAGAGTTTGTGCAGCTGTGCTGAAGGCAAGCAACGAGTGCGTACGATGGTTCCGTACCAAACGGGATGGTATACATATACCAGCAGCATGCTAGAAAATGCATGTTGCCTGCGGTGGTTTAATTATTGACGAGTGCTTTCGTTGTTTTGCTGCGTTCAAATGAACTAGAATAATAGAGATCTTGAGTTACGCTCGTGGCACTTGGTGGTTTGAGCGGAATCGTTGGCAATGGAAAGTGACACGTGGTATTAACGCTCCGCTCCGTGAAGTAAGGATATCCGGTTTCATTACTCAACCATGTAAAGATTTACTTCTCCATGTCAAGACCTTCGTTCGATAAGTTGGCAAAAACGTCCAACACACATCGCCAGGAAAGGATATACTTTTCACGGTACTGTTTCATCCCCCTAGCCGGGTAGATTGACCATGATTGATTGAATCTTTACACAGTTTAGTGCTTAAGCTGTTCTTTAGGTTATTTTTTCGTGCTAATATTCTCAACTCAATAAAATCCTCACATTGGATGTTCTGGCTTAAGCTTAAGGTAAAGTACCAGAGGAGTACTTTCATCGTAAGTAAGCGCATGCGAATTTTGTGCGCCGCGTGCCGTCGTACATATTCGTTACCCATACAGCTTATGCATCATCAATCAACATCCAAGTGATGTTAGAGAGTGTGCTTGGTGAGGAGTTCGTACGCTTTTTTTGTATTTTAGCATAAAACGATTTTCTTGCAAGTTCCCTCTGAAAAAAGAATTCATCACCATTCTCCTCCCCAAAGCCCCGTTGAAAGGCAGCACTCAGCAAGCTTATCAGAAGATTGCAGTAACTCTCCATGGGGGTTCCTATCTGTTCTTACCATCTTTCATCTAGAGTGAGCTTTAAGGAAATCTTTCTTCTCGACATCAGTGAATAGTGCTGTACTTTAAACGACAGAATACCTCCTGAATGGCAGATGTTTGTAAGAGCACCTTATCCTCCATTTACGATATGCTTTGTAATCAGCGATGTTGCTGGAATAAAACACGAATCATTTTCTTAGACATATTCTACGATATAGTCATCCTAACAAGTAAGATTTGCTGTATATCTTCCTTCTCCAGCCGCAATTCTATAATCTCTTACAAAGGTGACGATAGCGCCTCAGTTTGGACAGTCCAGCTGTGTAAATGCTAACGGTACTGTCACGGTGCACCTTTTTCGCCATGTGCCACGATGCATCTCTGTACATCGTTCGAGCAAAACGATAAACGACAACCACCATTACATCGTAAAAAAAATGGTTGAGTGGCGTGAGTGATCCTTTGAACCCAGCTGGGAACCGAACGGGTCAGAATAACTAGCCTGTTGCCTGACTAGAAAAAGAAGGGCTTTTCAATTAAATGTCATTATGTAAATGATCATTTTTCTCCTTTCTTGCTTGGTGTGGTTTACCGCCACACTGCCATAAAGGCTAACCGAAAGCGATGGTGGAGACAGAAGACAAAAATCACTCCAGTGTTAAGGTTTTGCCTTCATCTTCATCGTGCTTAATATTGAAGAGTTCAAGGGGCTATTCAAGGGGATTTCTCCATATTCTGCAACAAACGGCCAAGGATTGGGAGTGTGAAACCGTTTACAATGCGATACAATAGACTTGGAAAAAGGTAAAAAAAAGCATAATCAATCGAATCCGATAGAGCGATAAGCTAATGATGCTGGAATGCTGATTGAGCTTTTGTACTGCCAATTAGATTCAATTAGTGGTTAGTTGTTCATCTCCTAGTTGTGGATTAATGATCAAAAAATGAAACTTATTTCCTTTAATAATGAAAAAATTGTTTACTGTATTCTCATTTATTTTTAATCTTCATTTTATTTGTTCTCAAAGTAACTCAAAAGTCACCTTTTTCAACATTAGGAAGAGTTCATTTTTGGTGCTATTTTTACACACACACACACAAATATTCAACAGCTTCATATGTGATGTTTATTTTGCTGTTTGTGTTTTACGTTCGCCCACTTTAAACACCAGCCCTCGAGCTGAATGGGCTTTTCCCATCCACGGAATTTCGATTGACTTGTGTAGAGCCCCCCGTCGCACACACCGAGTACGGAGCGTGATCTGATGATGCCCCAGAAAGGGTACTTCACCGGTGCTCATCATTCTTCACATGTCTCAACCTTGGCAGCAGGAGCAACGGTGAAGCAAACAGCAAAAGGTTCATCAAAAAAGTTTTCCAATTTGATCCTGTAAGCCTCATATGTTGTCGAGGGTTGTTACGTGCCGGTTGCATGTAACGGGTATCTCAAGGGTGTAGCGTGCGTTTGTTTGTTTGTGCTTTTATGATTTTTTTTCCACTTCATTTTTAATTTTCTACCATGAGTGGTGGTACTTGTGAAAATTGATAAACTTTTATCGACTGGATGATTTATGAACGAAGTTTTGCATACCAAGGTATGCTGGAAGATGTGTTTTTTTTTTGTTAATTTGCTGGCATATATTCTGCATAATTAGCAGCAGCTTTCATAACACTTTAAATCTTTTCTAAACAATCACTTTTTTAAATCCTGTACAAACTTCCCCTTGGGTTGAAGTTTTCCGCATTGAAATCTTTTAAATTTTTCCTTCCATGAAACAAAATCTTAATTCAGTTTTCCAAGCACCAGACCGAAGGAAGTAGGAAAGCCGTAAATTTTACGTATAAATTTCCGGTCTCGGTATAACTTTTTTCCCGTATTCACGACACGTTCCACTTTGTCGGCGGATCGTACCCGAACCAATCGGGCATGATGCGTTGTTAGGGCGGCTGTTTACCTGGTACCTACAACTTAGAAAGGGAAAATCCAAACTATCATAAGCGAGAGTTTCCTGCTGAGCTTTGGCGGAGATACGGCATGAAAGAAGGCCAAAAGAAAACCTTCTCCCGCCAGCAACTTAAGAAACGCCTGTCTAAAAGCCTCGTACGCCTCACTTTGCGGTGGATTGAATAACTTTTATTAGAATGAAGGCCGTTCCATCGTCAATGACTTCCGATGGTGTTCTTGTTGAAAATGCAAATGCCTTCGATGATAAGGCGCATGGTAGACGTGCGTGAAATCGCACACACGTTCTCGACGTTTGCTTTCAAGAATATCATTTCCGTTCAATGGGAGCGTTGTAGGGTGTACGGTTTTCCTGTACCGCTACAGGTAGGAAATGGGAAATGCCACTTTTCTTTCACCATTTATGGTTCATTCCACAACGAAACGTTGAAAAGAATCTTAGCATCTTGAACGCATTATTATTTTACGTATGGGGTTTCTCAACAATGGCGTACTAGTGATGCGATTTAGCATTGTAGAATTTTATTTTTTTAGAACTTTTTGTGCGTGCAAATTTTTGGTACAAGCTTTACGTTTGTATATTAAATTTTATTTTTGGGGATGTACTTTTCTTTTTATTCAATTATCGTTTATAATAAATTTACTGAAAGTTTATAAAATGTGCTTGGAATATTGAGACAAAATTAAAGCATTACTCACTGAGTGGAATTGTTATTGAAACAAACTTGTCTTTGGACAACTTTATTGTTGTTGATTTGTAACAAGTTAAGTCAATAATAACCAGAATTAATATGCCTTGAATTGTCAATTGTTGTATAATAAAAAAATAACTTAATAAATAATAATTTCTATTGCTGTTCTATTGCTGTTTTTTGCAATTGCTCATTTTGGAGTATTCTTGCGACATTTGGAGTTCTTCTGGTATTGAAGACTGTAGCAGATTTGGTCCTGGAGATCGAGGAGAGTTTAGTCCCTACGTGCTTTGACAAATTGGACAGTAACCTGAGTATGGCGCTTCTCGCTAGACAAGTCTTTCCTTCTTAAAGGTGGGTCCCTACGACGGTTCTCTCCTCGATGTAAAATATACGCACTTTCTTAACAAGTGTGGTTCTTCATCTTTGACACTTTATGAAACATGTTCTATACGTTTGAGATGAGCTAGAAGACTGGAAAGAGAAGACTTAAGAATTGACTGCATCCAATCTCAAAATTAGAGAACCTCTTATACATTCATCACTGGAGCTTGGTGGAGCATGTTTTATCGGTATTCGTTTTCTAGACTAGTTTCTTTGTATCTGTTCCACCACCAGCGATATTTTTGCTTCTCCAATACCTTGTTTTGGGTTTAGATATTTTAAATTTATTTAAAAAAAATAAATAGAAATGGACTTTTGAAAGTTTGCGTTTTATCGAAAGCGATGAAGTGAAAATAATTTATTTCTCTTTAGAGATAGATAGAAATAGATCTTTCAACAAAATGGTAATGCCCTTTTGGTGCTCTCCAAATTCCACTCTCGGAATATTCAACAACACTCTGTTTAGGTGCTACTATTTTTGGGTTCTTCCAAGGACCCAATTCTTACGGCATTTCGCACCCCCTCCGTTCAGCATTGAAATAAAGTGGCACTCTAACAGTCTCCATCATACGCTGTCATAGCGGATATCTTAAAACAGCATACTGTGTGCATACAAGTACAATGCTAAGAAGAACACTACGAAGGAGTCTAACCCCCAAAAGCCTTCCGATGGTATCGATTTGGGTACGAAAAACCGGTAGCACCAAAAAGAAACAGCATAGATGTCAAGTATTTGAAGTCTAGGCCCGGCAGTTGGACATTTCTCGAGCACACTTAATGGTAAAGAGAATTAAGCCATCGTACCGCGTGAAGTGTTGCCATTTTAAGTACGTCGCTCCTTTTTCAGCACAACCACCGTGTTGTTAAATTTCTTACACATTTTTTCTCCCTCTTCTCTGCAATATCTACTGTGTGCCAATCGAGATCAATTTTTCCTTCTTGAAAGCCCATTAATAATGTTTCGGCCTTTCACGGTACATCTTTTTTTTTTGTTGGTGGAGCGACCCAACACGGTAAAGAGGTCAATAATTAGATATCGGCATAGTTGGTACGTGTCGGCCGGAGGTAGGTTCGTGCTAACGGTGGGTTTTTATTGCGGGTTTCGCAAGCAGTTTCCATACATTTTTGGTAGTGGACCACTAATTGCCCACTTCTTCCGCTACCAGGCTGAGGACGAAGATGATCGGTACGGGATTTGAGCATGATGGGGCACGAGCTGTGGGGCATTCGGTAATGACAAGGATGTGATAGAGGATGGTAATGTTTTTGTGTGGAAACCCTTTTCGAGCGTTGATGCGTTGTTGAAATTGGAAGCTTAATGAGGGGCTCTTAGAAGAAGGATGGCGGGGGATTTAATTCGGGACAGAACTCGATGTGATAACTTGCCTAATGGAGGGTTCATCTAGTGACATTATTACTTACCATTAAAGTATCTTCTTACTGCGTTGCTTTTAAGCTTAAGTAGATAATCGGTTTTTGAAGGAGTTAATTTGGGAGTTTTTTTTTGCTGTTCTGTTGAAGATTAAACCATACGGATTTTACGCTTTTTGGTGCAGATTTTCCAAACCTTCATCACATTATACGGAACAGAAACACAAAGACATGCTAGGGAAGAATGTTTGCTGTAAATGTCCATTCTACTTTGCTAATGCTTCTCACTACTCATTCACAAACTTTAACGCTATGCATCAACATTGCATAACCGTGTTAGTCCGCATAGAGTGAGAGAAACAGAATGGAAATCATTGTACCTGATGTAAACACAAAACCTTCCTACGTACATAAACATTTTAGGAGGACACAGAAAGGAACACGTATCGTACATATTGTATGTAGCGTTATGCTTTTCGAACATGCTTTCCCTAATGAAAGCACCAGGCGATGGTCGCTTTTCACCTCGTTCCATATGAGGTGGCGTTCTAGGTTTTTGCTGATTCTGTCGTTTCGTTACCGTAACGCACCGTTCTCCCTTTAGCTGTACATTTCCCTGTATTTGTATATATTTTTTCGTCGCCATCACAAAGTTTTTGCCTCTTTCAAGGATATGCTTTACGGATCGTAAAGATACACTCTTTATCCATTGAAAAGCCACGGCCAGGTGGTGTGAAAACAAAAACTACCGCTCACCATGCTGTCCCATTTGTTCGTTCCCCCCTCCAAAAGGGACCGGAGAAAATGGGCTGAGCTTTGTGTACTTTAGTCAGGAGTTTAGTGCTCTAGCACAAATGCTACCGGCAAGGGGAAAGGGATGTGACATGATGGTATAGAGCGAAGAAAAACTTTCCCGAGATCTACGTGAAAACGTTTTACTTTACACTTACATACTTCGGTACGCGTTTTGGTAGAGGTTTGTTTAAGGCGAGTTCTCAGACACTTTAACCATTTTTAGACGAGAGTTGCTTTGATTGTTGAAGTCTACTGTTTAAAGTTTCTATTGTAACCCATTTGTTAACAGTGTTTGGATTAACTCTTGCAAAAGGTATTCTAAATAAAAAGAAGGTCTAAATAAAAAGAGTGTGTGCCGGTGACATTTTGTTCGCTTTTGTTAGTTTGTGAAGAATCAACTTGAATTAAAGCTCAGTTTATCGTAAAATTGTACTCAAAGTTTCTAGTTACTTCAACAAGTGAATAAAATTTACTTTATAAAACATATTACATGTGTATTACAAAAGAATTGAAATATTTTAATACGGATATTAACTAAACCAGTTGGCTTCTCCAGTATTTCAACAATTATCAATTTTCTTGAAAAGTATTTAACGCTGTCTAGAGCTTTCAGATTACTCAAATTCGTCCTCATAGTAGTTGGTATATACAATAATCATTCCATTTATTTGTCAAGCCTAGAAATTCTTCTGCTAGAGACAATGTGTTATGAACCTTAAAAAATAGTCGTCGTAAAAGAATACGGCGGATGAAGAATAAGGTGTCACTCCAGATATTCTAGATATGTTTGACTAACTCAGACTTGGAGCCGAGTTCTATCATGTAATTACATGTTCTTGTTAAATCTTCGAATTATCTAAAGTAAACTCCGCTTGATGTCTCTCAACGTCATCTTTTAGGATATTCAATATCCATGTTTTCGAATCATGTCCGAAGTGCCTAACTAGTCAATAATGGTACTACATTAAGAAACTTTTTACTTTTACTCCTAAGTGATGTTCAGATTCAACAGAGTTAAAGTGTTAGAATGTTGTACAAATAGTTCAAAATTTTCATTTTCCTCAGCTGTCCAGAATGTGTTGTCGTCTACACAATATACTACCTAGTATTGGACCCTCGATATAATTCGCGACATGTTCTCTCGTCCACCTCATAAAACATAAAAAAATATTCAATACCAAATTTACAACCTAATATTATGTATCCAAAAACCACTTGTACTATTCAAAAGATTTTTAAATATATGTTTCTTGTATGTTTTCAGATCTCCAAACAGAAGACAGTGGATGGTATCGATGTTTTGTGAAGCTGGACGATCATGAATATTCTTGGTCTGCATATCTGAGTGTAAGTTTTATACTTCTGCTGCCTTTAAGTTTTATTTCTCTATAGTTTAAGTATAAGTTTATTTCATCCCTTGACGTATAAGTCTTATAATAGCTAATATAAAGCACAAATTGCATACCTCTAGGCGTACAAACGTTTTGACGCAACTTGGCAGAAAACCATCGAGAAAAGTAGTAAACCATTTATACAGCCGTTTGCTCTGAATATGCAATCATCCATAATAAAGCGTGTAAAATGTCACGCTTACCTGTAGCAATCATTTAAATTCCTTTGCCATAAACCAGTACCTACAAGCGTGCCCTTACCCGCAATGTCTCTTTTGCCCATTCGTTTTCCGTTCCATAGGTCGATAGCAATCTGCCGCCACAATCGCAGCAGATATTCAATCCCGAACTTTTACCCTCCGCACCGGGACAACCGAAGGCAGCAAACATTACCAACACAAACGTTACGCTTATATGGGCCCGTGGGCAGGATAAGCTGCGAACGAACGCGATCGCTAGCTACACGATCGAGTATCACAGTACGGACGATCGGGAGGTGGACGCCGGATGGAAGATTGCGTTGCGGCAGATCGCAGGCAATACGGCCACGGTGACGGGTCTGTCGCCGGAAACTGGATACATCTTCTCGGTGCGTGCTGAGAACGGTATGGGATTCTCGGGCCCTTCGCCCGTATCGACGCTTATTCGCACACTATCGTCGGACGATCGTGTCACCATACCGGAGGAGATGGAAACGGCCCGTATGGTGCTGAGCGGGAAGGTAGGTTTCATCGCTGTCCAATCGGGGTTTGCGATGTTGGAGATGAGATAATTTTTTGATTGTCACATTTCCCCGGTTCGGTTGGTGGGGAATTTTGCAGATCCTGGAGCTGATCGATATCATAGCGCTAACGTCAACATCTGTACGGCTCGAATGGCAGCTACAGATCGGTGGTTCGGAAGAGTACATCGAAGGGTTTTACGTTCGCTATCGCGATCTCGATAGTGATGTGCAGCGGTACAGCATGCTACCGATACCGAACAGCGAAACGGAGAGCCACATCATTACGAACCTAAACAAGTACACCCGGTACGAGTTCTTCCTGACGCCGTACTTTAAAAATCTCGAAGGCCAACCGAGCAATGCACGGATCGTACGCACGCTGGAGGATATGCCGACGGGACCACCGACGAACATACAGGCCGGTATGCTGAACCTGACCGCCGGCTGGGTACGGTGGAGTCCACCGTTGCGCGAACACCAGCACGGTGCAGTGGTGGGCTACAAAATTCAGGTGAAATCGGGCAATAACGCCTCGAAGCTGCTTGCCCAGATGACGCTCAACTCGACGACCACCTCGGTCATGCTGAACAACCTGACCACCGGTTCGAGTTACACGATTCGCGTGGCCATGTTTAATCGGCTCGGTATGGGCCCGTTCGCTAAACCGCTGTACCTCGTGATGGATCCATCGTTCGTGATCGTACCGCAGGGTGTACACAACAACCATCATCTCTTCAGCGACTACGACGACCGGCGCCATCCGCAGCATCAGCCGCACGCGAACAGTTTCCTGCACGAAACGTGGTTTATGCTGTTGGTGGTATTTTCGCTGCTGGTCGTACTGATCGTAGCGATCGCGGGCGGTGTGGTGCTGTTCCGCCGCCGCCAGAGCTTGGGCAAACCGGTTGTCACCGTGCCGACGCTTGGTGCGCGACGGGGCGACATTGCGAACTTGAGCATGTCGAGAAAGGATGGCGGGATTTGGATCGATCGTGGCTGGCGGACGTGTGATACGGATAAAGATTCCGGGCTTAGCTCGATCAAGCTGCTGGAGGGTAGTCAGACGCACCATACGTATCCATTACCCGACGGAGGCACGGATTACGCGGAGGTTGATCCTCGTGGACTGACGTCATTCTACAATCGAAAGGTAAGGCTGCGTTGCACTATGATGGCGGCAAAGGTCATAATTTATTTATTCAAAACTCGGAATATTACAACTGAATCATTGGTTCGCTGGCTTTAAACTGGGATTTTTTATTGACCTTTTTTAAAATTATTTGACATTGGATTGGAACACATTGGAAGCTTTTGAATTATTTGTAGCTTAAGTCTTGGTGCTTTATATTAGGTCGTATATTATATTTTTTTTTCTTTCTTCTAAGAAAGAAACTATATTAACATTGAAACAGAAAGGAATTATCTTAGTAACGCACCTTCAAATTTTCAAAAAATACTTTCTTGTTTTGTTAACGTGATGATTATATCGAACCAGATCATAACAGAAATATTAATTAGTGTAACATAAAATAAAAATAATTTATGATCGCGCCTTGTTTGGGGTTACCCCTTAGTGGAGTACGGGAATGAGTCACAGCCAGATATGTTTAACAATTTCTGTCGTGTGTTCTATTTCCATTCCAGTCTCCCGAAAGTCCTACACCGTACGCGACAACGATGATCATCAATGGCATTCCAAGGAGCGAAAATGGCGATCTAGGCTATCAGGGTCACGATACCTTCTCGTCTACATCGTCCAGCTTCCGGTCCTTCTACGGTTATCCGCGGCCAATCAACACAAACAATGGTACGTTTGATTCCGAATCGACATCCAAATCGCCACCTGTTGTCACCTTTTTGTATTTTAATCCTTTCTTCGTGCACTTTTGGTGTGTTTTGTTAAAAATCTTTCCTCAGTTCCACCGAACTGGGTTGACTATCTGCCACCGCCGCCAGAACATCCGCCACCGATTCCCCAGCCACTGGACATCAATCATCACCTGAACCATGTCTATCCATCCGAGCTGGTCGGTACCATGAACAGTTCGCAAACGTCCAGCTACTGCTCGCGGCGTACCAGCGGGTACAAGTGAGGGCCGGAAATGCGCTTTGGTTGGTAGGCGGTAAAAATACCACCAGCACCATCAACACAAAACTAAAACCAGACGAAAACAAATGCAACACACTCACGAAACCAAACGCCACACCTCACAGGCGCTAACCGTTAATGGCTTCGTGGTAACGTTAATGCCGAACGTGCCGAATGCGGTAGTGTCTTTTGCCGTGTGTCCGGCCTTCAATGTCCGAATATTGGTGGCCAAATCATCGTAGAGTAGTTGCTGTCTTTTTGTGCTGGGACGCAGTGTAAAACGGTTACACGCACTATTTTGGGACTGGAACTAGACGAAGATCGAAGAGTTGCGAAAAGGTGTTTTGTAAAGTTTTATTTTTCGACGGACAGTTTCCTTCGCTTCCAGTGCGTCAACTGCGTCCCGGCGGCCAACGATAAAAGATCCTTAAGGGTAAGTGTGTTGAAAGTAAAAATATTATATAAAATGTTTTAAATGCGAATTAGGACTCTTAACAATTGCAACATTACTTGAAAACATTTTTATAAATTAAATATGTTTCCATGGAAATTAGAATCTCTTTTCTCGTCTACTATTCTAGAAATCAATTTAATAATAAGGGAAAAGTTAGGGAAATAACAAAACAAATTAGTAAACTTTTCAAAAACATGATTTTGAACTGTGATACTTCACTTCTCGATTAATTCATTTACAGTTTTTTGAAAAAAATCCTTGTGTCTCATTCAATTTTCAGACACAACCCAGTGTTGTTTCTTTGTCTTTCGCACACTTCTCATCATTTTTGCGTGAAGTTTTGTGTTTATATTTCAATTTAGTTAGTTTTTTTATTGAAAAATTCGTTCTTTACTGTTAATTTTAATTATCAAAGCGAATAATGCTTGTTTGCTTGAACTGAAACTGAAAGTTCTATTTTATATTTTATTCTATTGTTTTATTGTATCTCATCTTTTGAACTGGTGTTCTTGATTATGCTTAGTTTTTTTTTGCATATTATTTCCATTTTTGTTTTGATTTTATTTTTTTTCTAATTTGGTCAGTTTTAAACTATTCTTGAACATCGTTTTTGTGTCGTACAAAATTGATAAATTGGATTTTTTTATCAAAAATGTCCGAATTCGTGTATGGCATATTTTTATCAAATATGATATCATACTAATCGGTACCATTTTGCTTTATTTTGATTTCCCTCCCTACAGGATTATCGTGCAATGTAGAACTTCTCCGGATTATGGCATGCTCTCGGTTGGTCAGAAACAATTCCATCAGCGATGAGGCTAGGAAAGATGTGTTGTTCCAACTGAAATTCGCTCACATACATCAAAAAGCTGTCTAGAGCTGATTGATAGCTGCTATGATTGTAAGTCATCTGGTCTATCTGATCTTGGACAACAGTTCCAGTTCAATGGCGCAGTGAGCAGCACGCACGCTGTTTTGGTCAAGATAGGCCAAGTTTAACGTTTATCACAAACCGCGTAATTTTTCGCCATAAGTAGAGATGTGCGAGTACGAAATCGTAGATGCAGATGGTAGTGATGAATATATGATATATTTTTTCTATGAAAAAACAATCAAAGAATAGTTGTTGTAGCAAATCTAATCGAAAATGTCTGAACCGAAATAACAGAAAAGATAAGTAAGTAATTATTGACATCTTTCCCAGTAAATTTATTTTTTAAACCATTTTTCACAGCTCGCTTTTTTCATGTTTGAATGTTTAATTACAAATTAAACAATGTAGAGAACCATCCCGATAATCAACGCACAGTGTGTACTCGATCCAATTAATGCTACTTTAAAGCTCAATTTAGCACGACATTAAACTGATTGTTGTGCACCGACAGCTTCCTGCCCATTCCTGCCCTATTTGTCATTCGCCTGTCCGCACAACAAAATGTGCGATAAATATAGCTATTTAATGGCTTTCCGACCGCTCTAAACAACCGCAAAATTGTTTAAAACATGTTCTGGGACAAAAGCTTCACCCCGTAAATATGCCAATATGGTAGCAGCATGGTGTTAAACAAAACGAACATATGTGGCGCACCATATGCGTTTGGATTTGTTTGTTTTTTGTTGTGTTGTGTAGTTTTTTTTTTAATTTCCAATTGAGGTCATGCTGTGGTTCGCTGAATGGATGATTATCCCATTCGGTATCATCTTTCCGAACACATGCTGCCATTACAGTAAGGGACGTAATATATTATAAATTACAAATGCAACACTAATTGCTGGCTGTTTAATTGAAATCAATCATTGTTATATGGTGCTTAATTATATTTCATCATAATACTGCTGATAAATTGGATTCTTTATTTAACAACCAGCCATTGCATTTATTGCTTGATTTAAAGCATTTTAATTAATTGTAACACTTCCTTAGCTAACACGGAATAGCTAACAGTCCCAAAGCAGGTTGAGTGAAAAGAAAAACAAGTTTACGACTGGCTTTCAGAAGAACATTGTTGATAACAATCAAAACCAAACTGTTTATAAAATGGAAACAAGCTTCACGTGGGTAGATGATACAATCCTTCTCATGTCAAGGTAGAACAACCATTACTTAAACACTTCTAGATATCACAATTTATAGCACGATCACGAACAACTAATCAGCGATAAATAAAGCAACAAATAAACAAGAATAGCAACAAATAAAAACCGAAATCAAAAACGTCTTTTGGGGCGGCTCGGTGGTGCATGTGAAAAACGGCGCCCGTCCACACGGCAGGGACCGGGTTTAAATCCCATCCGGACCGTCCCCCCGTAGCATGGACTGACTATCCTGCTAATCTACACATGGTAATAATCTACACAATGGTTTGATTGGCGCTAGCAGCGGCGACAGCACGAACTGTCAGCGCTGTCATCGAGGTTTACATATTTTTCTACAAAGAACGCGGTGGTTGGTTGTTAACGAAGTATTTTTGCTATTTTTCGTTAAATACAACGTTTGATAATTTATTAACTGTAAACTACTTTATTCGCCGGTTTACTGACAAAGTCTCCTTCATACTGCAGCAGCATGGATGTCCAAAATCGTGTTGGTGGCAAAATCGACGGCGCAGGCGGGAGCAACCGTGACCGGCGTAAACAATTGCACCAGCTAGCGCTGGAAAAGATCGACAATAAGGATTCCTGCTAAGATCCATCGACGGCGTCACCTGTCCGATACGTAGGGCGAAAAGCATCAGGATAATCTGGCACGTCGTACGGCGAAAGAAAGGAAGGAAGCACTGTCGTTGATATAACTGGGAAAACCACGCATCGTGACGAAACAGTGTATCAAGAACGGTACCGCGGCATCGGTTTATTTTCGCTTACGAACAAAAGTTTACGAACCCTTACGTTTTTTTTGAGAAATTTTGCAAAAAAAATTAAATTGATTTATTTTAATGCCAATCGGTTGCAATGTGTTTCTTTTCACTCAAGAAATGCTTTAAATACAAAAAAGAGTGAAAAATAATCAAAAAATCAAAAAAATCAAAAAAATAAAAATTTACTAAGGCTAAATTTTGCACAAAGTTTTGTCTATAACTCGGTCGGTATCCAACGGATCGCCAATCTTTAACCTGTGGTCGATAGATGGCACCAATGGCAACATTTTCTTCTCGGACGGTCATGCCCTCAGATGTATGTGCCAGAAGTTATTCGACAAACCAAGTTCCTTACCCTGTTTGAGAAAATGTAAAATTTTCCTCATTTTTCTGCAATTCAGCAAAACTTTTAAATGTGATATATTTTATTGCGAATTTGTTGCAATAAGTTCCTTTTCACTCAAATAATGCTTTAAATTAAAAAAAGAATAAATAATCAGAAAAAAATGTCAAAAAAATTTTCCACTCAAAAATTTCATAAGGCTTACCCCTTACGTTTTTTTTGAGAAATTTTGCAAAAAAAATTAAATTGATTTATTTTAATGCCAATCGGTTGCAATGTGTTTCTTTTCACTCAAGAAATGCTTTAAATAAAAAAGAGTGAAAAATAATCAAAAAATCAAAAAAATCAAAAAAATAAAATTTTACTGAGGCTCATTTTTGCACCAAGTTTTGTCTATAACGCGGTCGGTATCCAACGGATCGCCAATCTTTAACCTGTGGTCGATAGATGGCAACAATGGCTACATTTTCTTCTCGGACGGCCATGCCCTCAGATGTATGTGCCAGAAGTTATTCGAGAAACCAAGTTCCTTACCCTGTTTGAGAAAATGTAAAATTTTCCTCATTTTTGCACCAAATTTTGCCTATAACTCGGTCGGTATCCAACGGATCGCCAATCTTTAACCTGTGGTCGATAGATGGCAACAATGGCTACATTTTCTTCTCGGACGGCCATGCCCTCAGATGTATGTGCCAGAAGTTATGCGAGAAACCAAGTTCCTTACCCTGTTTGAGAAAATGTAAAATTTTCCTCATTTTTCTGCAATTCAGCAAAATTTTTAAATGTGATATATTTTATTGCAAATTTGTTGCAATATGTTCCTTTTCACTCAAATAATGCTTTAAATTAAAAAAAGAATAAAAAATCAGAAAAAAATTTCAAAAAAATTTTCCACTCGAAAATTTCATAAGGCTTACCCCTTACGTTTTTTTTGAGAAATTTTGCAAAAAAAATTAAATTGATTTATTTTATTGCCTATCGGTTGCAATGTGTTTCTTTTCACTCAAGAAATGCTTTAAATAAAAAAAAGAGTGAAAAATAATCAAAAAATCAAAAAAATCAAAAAAACAAAAATTTTACTAAGGCTCATTTTTGCACCAAGTTTTGTCTATAACTCGGTCGGTATCCAACGGATCGCCAATCTTTAACCTGTGGTCGATAGATGGCAACAATGGCTACATTTTCTTCTCGGACGGCCATGCCCTCAGATGTATGTGCCAGAAGTTATGCGAGAAACCAAGTTCCTTACCCTGTTTGAGAAAATGTAAAATTTTCCTCATTTTTCTGCAATTCAGCAAAATTTTTAAATGTGATATATTTTATTGCGAATTTGTTGCAATAAGTTCCTTTTCACTCAAATAATGCTTTAAATTAAAAAAAGAATAAAAAATCAGAAAAAAATTTCAAAAAAATTTTTACTCGAAAATTTTATAAGGCTTACCCCTTACGTTTTTTTTGAGAAATTTTGCAAAAAAAATTAAATTGATTTATTTTAATGCCAATCGGTTGCAATGTGTTTCTTTTCACTCAAGAAATGCTTTAAATAAAAAAAAGAGTGAAAAATAATCAAAAAATCAAAAAAATCAAAAAAATAAAATTTTACTAAGGCTCATTTTTGCACCAAGTTTTGTCTATAACTCGGTCGGTATCCAACGGATCGCCAATCTTTAACCTGTGGTCGATAGATGGCAACAATGGCTACATTTTCTTCTCGGACGGCCATGCCCTCAGATGTATGTGCCAGAAGTTATTCGAGAAACCAAGTTCCTTACCCTGTTTGAGAAAATGTAAAATTTTCCTCATTTTTGCACCAAATTTTGCCTATAACTCGGTCGGTATCCAACGGATCGCCAATCTTTAACCTGTGGTCGATAGATGGCAACAATGGCTACATTTTCTTCTCGGACGGCCATGCCCTCAGATGTATGTGCCAGAAGTTATGCGAGAAACCAAGTTCCTTACCCTGTTTGAGAAAATGTAAAATTTTCCTCATTTTTCTGCAATTCAGCAAAATTTTTAAATGTGATATATTTTATTGCAAATTTGTTGCAATATGTTCCTTTTCACTCAAATAATGCTTTAAATTAAAAAAAGAATAAAAAATCAGAAAAAAATTTCAAAAAAATTTTCCACTCGAAAATTTCATAAGGCTTACCCCTTACGTTTTTTTTGAGAAATTTTGCAAAAAAAATTAAATTGATTTATTTTATTGCCTATCGGTTGCAATGTGTTTCTTTTCACTCAAGAAATGCTTTAAATAAAAAAAAGAGTGAAAAATAATCAAAAAATCAAAAAAATTAAAAAAACAAAAATTTTACTAAGGCTCATTTTTGCACCAAGTTTTGTCTATAACTCGGTCGGTATCCAACGGATCGCCAATCTTTAACCTGTGGTCGATAGATGGCAACAATGGCTACATTTTCTTCTCGGACGGCCATGCCCTCAGATGTATGTGCCAGAAGTTATGCGAGAAACCAAGTTCCTTACCCTGTTTGAGAAAATGTAAAATTTTCCTCATTTTTCTGCAATTCAGCAAAATTTTTAAATGTGATATATTTTATTGCGAATTTGTTGCAATATGTTCCTTTTCACTCAAATAATGCTTTAAATTAAAAAAAGAATAAAAAATCAGAAAAAAAATTCAAAAAAATTTTCCACTCGAAAATTTCATAAGGCTTACCCCTTACGTTTTTTTTGAGAAATTTTGCAAAAAAAATTAAATTGATTTATTTTAATGCCTATCGGTTGCAATGTGTTTCTTTTCACTCAAGAAATGCTTTAAATAAAAAAAGAGTGAAAAATAATCAAAAAATCAAAAAAATAAAATTTTACCAAGGCTCATTTTTGCACCAAGTTTTGCCTATAACTCGGTCGGTATCCAACGGATCGCCAATCTTTAACCTGTGGTCGATAGATGGCAACAATGGCTACATTTTCTTCTCGGACGGCCATGCCCTCAGATGTATGTGCCAGAAGTTATTCGAGAAGCCAAGTTCCTTACCCTGTTTGAGAAAATGTAAAATTTTCCACATTTTTGCACCAAATTTTGCCTACAACTCGGTCGGTATCCAACGGATCACCAATCTTTAACGTTTGGTCGATAGATGGCAACAATGGCTACATTTTCTTCTCGGATGGCCATGCCCTCAGATGTATGTGTCAGAAGTTATTCGACAAACCAAGTTCCTTACCCTGTTTGAGAAAATGTAAAATTTTCCACATTTTTGCACCAAATTTTGCCTACAACTCGGTCGGTATCCAACGGATCACCAATCTTTAACGTGTGGTCGATAGATGGCAACAATGGCTACATTTTCTTCTCGGACGGCCATGCCCTCAGATGTATGTGTCAGAAGTTATTCGACAAACCAAGTTCCTTACCCTGTTTGAGAAAATGTAAAATTTTCCTCATTTTTCTGCAATTCAGCAAAATTTTTAACTGTGATATATTTTATTGCGAATTTGTTGCAATAAGTTCCTTTTCACTCAAATAATGCTTTAAATTAAAAAAAGAATAAAAAATCAGAAAAAAATTTAAAAAAAACTTTCCACTCGAAAATTTCATAAGGCTTACCCCTTACGTTTTTTTTGAGAAATTTTGCAAAAAAAATTAAATTGATTTATTTTAATGCCAATCGGTTGCAATGTGTTTCTTTTCACTCAAGAAATGCTTTAAATAAAAAAAGAGTGAAAAATAATCAAAAAATCAAAAAAATCAAAAAAATAAAATTTTACCAAGGCTCATTTTTGCACCAAGTTTTGCCTATAACTCGGTCGGTATCCAACGGATCGCCAATCTTTAACCTGTGGTCGATAGATGGCAACAATGGCTACATTTTCTTCTCGGACGGCCATGCCCTCAGATGTATGTGCCAGAAGTTATTCGAGAAACCAAGTTCCTTACCCTGTTTGAGAAAATGTAAAATTTTCCTCATTTTTCTGCAATTCAGCAAAATTTTTAAATGTGATATATTTTATTGCGAATTTGTTGCAACAAGTTCCTTTTCACTCAAATAATGCTTTAAATTAAAAAAAGAATAAAAAATCAGAAAAAAATTTCAAAAAAAATTTCCACTCGAAAATTTCATAAGGCTTACCCCTTACGTTTTTTTGAGAAATTTTGCAAAAAAAATTAAATTGATTTATTTTAATGCCAATCGGTTGCAATGTGTTTCTTTTCACTCAAGAAATGCTTTAAATAAAAAAAAGAGTGAAAAATAATCAAAAAATCAAAAAAATAAAATTTTACTAAGGCTCATTTTTGCATCAAATTTTGTCTATAACTCGGTCGGTATCCAACGGATCGCCAATCTTTAACCTGTGGTCGATAGATGGCAACAATGGCTACATTTTCTTTTCGGACGGCCATGCCCTCAGATGTATGTGCCAGAAGTTATTCGAGAAACCAAGTTCCTTACCCTGTTTGAGAAAATGTAAAATTTTCCTCATTTTTGCACCAACTTTTGCCTATAACTCGGTCGGTATCCAACGGATCGCCAATCTTTAACCTGTGGTCGATAGATGGCAACAATGGCTACATTTTCTTCTCGGACGGCCATGCCCTCAGATGTATGTGTCAGAAGTTATTCGAGAAACCAAGTTCCTTACCCTGTTTGAGAAAATGTAAAATTTTCCACATTTTTGCACCAAATTTTGCCTATAACTCGGTCGGTATCCAACGGATCGCCAATCTTTAACCTGTGGTCAATAGATGGCAACAATGGCTACATTTTCTTCTCGGACGGCCATGCCCTCAGATGTATGTGCCAGAAGTTATTCGAGAAACCAAGTTCCTTACCCTGTTTGAGAAAATGTAAAATTTTCCTCATTTTTGCACCAAATTTTGCCTATAACTCGGTCGGTATCCAACGGATCGCCAATCTTTAACCTGTGGTCAATAGATGGCAACAATGGCTACATTTTCTTCTCGGACGGCCATGCCCTCAGATGTATGTGCCAGAAGTTATTCGAGAAACCAAGTTCCTTACCCTGTTTGAGAAAATGTAAAATTTTCCACATTTTTGCACCAAATTTTGCCTACAACTCGGTCGGTATCCAACGGATCACCAATCTTTAACGTTTGGTCGATAGATGGCAACAATGGCTACATTTTCTTCTCGGATGGCCATGCCCTCAGATGTATGTGTCAGAAGTTATTCGAGAAACCAAGTTCCTTACCCTGTTTGAGAAAATGTAAAATTTTCCACATTTTTCTGCAATTCAGCAAAATTTTTAAATGTGATATATTTTATTGCGAATTTGTTGCAATAAGTTCCTTTTCACTCAAATAATGCTTTAAATTAAAAAAAGAATAAAAAATCAGAAAAAATTTTCAAAAAAATTTTCCACTTGAAAATTTCATAAGGCTTACCCCTTACGTTTTTTTGAGAAATTTTGCAAAAAAAATTAAATTGATTTATTTTAATGCCAATCGGTTGCAATGTGTTTCTTTTCACTCAAGAAATGCTTTAAATAAAAAAAAGAGTGAAAAATAATCAAAAAATCAAAAAAATCAAAAAAATAAAATTTTACCAAGGCTCATTTTTGCACCAAGTTTTGCCTATAACTCGGTCGGTATCCAACGGATCGCCAATCTTTAACCTGTGGTCGATAGATGGCAACAATGGCTACATTTTCTTCTCGGACGGCCATGCCCTCAGATGTATGTGCCAGAAGTTATTCGAGAAACCAAGTTCCTTACCCTGTTTGAGAAAATGTAAAATTTTCCTCATTTTTCTGCAATTCAGCAAAATTTTTAAATGTGATATATTTTATTGCGAATTTGTTGCAATAAGTTCCTTTTCACTCAAATAATGCTTTAAATTAAAAAAAGAATAAAAAATCAGAAAAAATTTTCAAAAAAATTTTCCACTTGAAAATTTCATAAGGCTTACCCCTTACGTTTTTTTGAGAAATTTTGCAAAAAAAATTAAATTGATTTATTTTAATGCCAATCGGTTGCAATGTGTTTCTTTTCACTCAAGAAATGCTTTAAATAAAAAAAAGAGTGAAAAATAATCAAAAAATCAAAAAAATAAAATTTTACTAAGGCTCATTTTTGCATCAAATTTTGTCTATAACTCGGTCGGTATCCAACGGATCGCCAATCTTTAACCTGTGGTCGATAGATGGCAACAATGGCTACATTTTCTTTTCGGACGGCCATGCCCTCAGATGTATGTGCCAGAAGTTATTCGAGAAACCAAGTTCCTTACCCTGTTTGAGAAAATGTAAAATTTTCCTCATTTTTGCACCAAATTTTGCCTACAACTCGGTCGGTATCCAACGGATCACCAATCTTTAACGTGTGGTCGATAGATGGCAACAATGGCTACATTTTCTTCTCGGACGGCCATGCCCTCAGATGTATGTGTCAGAAGTTATTCGAGAAACCAAGTTCCTTACCCTGTTTGAGAAAATGTAAAATTTTCCACATTTTTGCACCAAATTTTGTCTATAACTCGGTCGGTATCCAACGGATCGCCAATCTTTAACCTGTGGTCGATAGATGGCAACAATGGCTACATTTTCTTCTCGGACGGCCATGCCCTCAGATGTATGTGTCAGAAGTTATTCGACAAACCAAGTTCCTTACCCTGTTTGAGAAAATGTAAAATTTTCCTCATTTTTCTGCAATTCAGCAAAATTTTTAAATGTGATATATTTTATTGCGAATTTGTTGCAATAAGTTCCTTTTCACTCAAATAATGCTTTAAATTAAAAAAAGAATAAAAAATCAGAAAAAAATTTCAAAAAAATTTTCCACTCGAAAATTTCATAAGGCTTACCCCTTACGTTTTTTTGAGAAATTTTGCAAAAAAAATTAAATTGATTTATTTTAATGCCAATCGGTTGCAATGTGTTTCTTTTCACTCAAGAAATGCTTTAAATAAAAAAAAGAGTGAAAAATAATCAAAAAATCAAAAAAATAAAATTTTACTAAGGCTCATTTTTGCATCAAATTTTGTCTATAACTCGGTCGGTATCCAACGGATCGCCAATCTTTAACCTGTGGTCGATAGATGGCAACAATGGCTACATTTTCTTCTCGGACGGCCATGCCCTCAGATGTATGTGCCAGAAGTTATTCGAGAAACCAAGTTCCTTACCCTGTTTGAGAAAATGTAAAATTTTCCTCATTTTTCTGCAATTCAGCAAAATTTTTAAATGTGATATATTTTATTGCGAATTTGTTGCAATAAGTTCCTTTTCACTCAAATAATGCTTTAAATTAAAAAAAGAATAAAAAATCAGAAAAAAATTTCAAAAAAATTTTCCACTCGAAAATTTCATAAGGCTTACCCCTTACGTTTTTTTGAGAAATTTTGCAAAAAAAATTAAATTGATTTATTTTAATGCCAATCGGTTGCAATGTGTTTCTTTTCACTCAAGAAATGCTTTAAATAAAAAAAGAGTGAAAAATAATCAAAAAATCAAAAAAATAAAATTTTACTAAGGCTCATTTTTGCATCAAATTTTGTCTATAACTCGGTCGGTATCCAACGGATCGCCAATCTTTAACCTGTGGTCGATAGATGGCAACAATGGCTACATTTTCTTTTCGGACGGCCATGCCCTCAGATGTATGTGCCAGAAGTTATTCGAGAAACCAAGTTCCTTACCCTGTTTGAGAAAATGTAAAATTTTCCTCATTTTTGCACCAAATTTTGCCTACAAATCGGTCGGTATCCAACGGATCACCAATCTTTAACCTGTGGTCGATAGATGGCAACAATGGCTACATTTTCTTCTCGGACGGCCATGCCCTCAGATGTATGTGCCAGAAGTTATTCGAGAAACCAAGTTCCTTACCCTGTTTGAGAAAATGTAAAATTTTCCACATTTTTGCACCAAATTTTGCCTACAACTCGGTCGGTATCCAACGGATCGCCAATCTTTAACCTGTGGTCGATAGATGGCAACAATGGCTACATTTTCTTCTCGGACGGCCATGCCCTCAGATGTATGTGCCAGAAGTTATTCGAGAAACCAAGTTCCTTACCCTGTTTGAGAAAATGTAAAATTTTCCTCATTTTTGCACCAAATTTTGCCTACAACTCGGTCGGTATCCAACGGATCACCAATCTTTAACCTGTGGTCGATAGATGGCAACAATGGCTACATTTTCTTCTCGGACGGCCATGCCCTCAGATGTATGTGCCAGAAGTTATTCGAGAAACCAAGTTCCTTACCCTGTTTGAGAAAATGTAAATTTTCCTCATTTTTTCACCAAGTTTTGTCTATAACTCGGTCGGTATCCAACGGATCGCCAATCTTTAACCTGTGGTCGATAGATGGCAACAATGGCTACATTTTCTTCTCGGACGGCCATGCCCTCAGATGTATGTGCCAGAAGTTATTCGAGAAACCAAGTTCCTTACCCTGTTTGAGAAAATGTAAAATTTTCCTCATTTTTCTGCAATTCAGCAAAATTTTTAAATGTGATATATTTTATTGCGAATTTGTTGCAATAAGTTCCTTTTCACTCAAATAATGCTTTAAATTAAAAAAAGAATAAAAAATCAGAAAAAATTTTCAAAAAAATTTTCCACTCGAAAATTTCATAAGGCTTACCCCTTACGTTTTTTTTGAGAAATTTTGCAAAAAAAATTAAATTGATTTATTTTAATGCCAATCGGTTGCAATGTGTTTCTTTTCACTCAAGAAATGCTTTAAATACAAAAAAGAGTGAAAGATAATCAAAAAATCAAAAAAAATCAAAGAAATAAAAATTTGCTAAGGCTCATTTTTGCACCAAGTTTTGTCTATAACTCGGTCGGTATCCAACGGATCACCAATCTTTAACCTGTGGTCGATAGATGGCAACAATGGCTACATTTTCTTCTCGGACGGCCATGCCCTCAGATGTATGTGCCAGAAGTTATTCGAGAAACCAAGTTCCTTACCCTGTTTGAGAAAATGTAAAATTTTCCTCATTTTTCTGCAATTCAGCAAAATTTTTAAATGCGATATATTTTATTGCAAATTTGTTGCAATATGTTCCTTTTCACTCAAATAATGCTTTAAATTAAAAAAAGAATGAAAACTCAGAAAAAAATTTCAAAAAAATTTTTACTCGAAAATTTCATAAGGCTTACCCCTTACGATTTTTTGAGAAATTTTGCAAAAAAAAATAAATTGATTTATTTTAATGCCAATCGGTTGCAATGTGTTTCTTATCACTCAAGAAATGCTTTAAATAAAAAAAGAGTGAAAAATAATAAAAAAATCAAAAAAATCAAAAAAATAAAATTTTACTAAGGCTCATTTTTGCACAAAATTTTATCTATAACTCGGTCGGTATTCAACGGATCTCCAATCTTTAACCTGTGGTCGATAGATGGCACCAATGGCTACATTTTCTTCTCGGACGGCCATGCCCTCAGATGTATGTGCCAGAAGTTATTCGAGAAACCAAGTTCCTTACCCTGTTTGAGAAAATGTAAAATTTTCCTCATTTTTCTGCAATTCAGCAAAATTTTTAAATGCGATATATTTTATTGCAAATTTGTTGCAATATGTTCCTTTTCACTCAAATAATGCTTTAAATTAAAAAAAGAATGAAAAATCAGAAAAAAATTTCAAAAAAATTTTTACTCGAAAATTTCATAAGGCTTACCCCTTACGATTTTTTGAGAAATTTTGCAAAAAAAAATAAATTGATTTATTTTAATGCCAATCGGTTGCAATGTGTTTCTTATCACTCAAGAAATGCTTTAAATAAAAAAAGAGTGAAAAATAATAAAAAAATCAAAAAAATCAAAAAAATAAAATTTTACTAAGGCTCATTTTTGCACAAAATTTTATCTATAACTCGGTCGGTATTCAACGGATCTCCAATCTTTAACCTGTGGTCGATAGATGGCACCAATGGCTACATTTTCTTCTCGGACGGCCATGCCCTCAGATGTATGTGCCAGAAGTTATTCGAGAAACCAAGTTCCTTACCCTGTTTGAGAAAATGTAAAATTTTCCTCATTTTTCTGCAATTCAGCAAAATTTTTAAATGTGATATATTTTATTGCGAATTTGTTGCAATAAGTTCCTTTTCACTCAAATAATGCTTTAAATTAAAAAAGAATAAAAAACCAGAAAAAAATTCAAAAAAATTTTCCACTCGAAAATTTCATAAGGCTTACCCCTCACGTTTTTTTTGAGAAATTTTGCAAAAAAATAAATTGATTTATTTTAATGCCAATCGGTTGCAATGTTTTTCTTATCACTCAAGAAATGCTTTAAATAAAAAAAAGAGTGAAAAATAATAAAAAAATCAAAAAAATCAAAAAAATAAAATTTTACTAAGGCTCATTTTTTCACCAAGTTTTGTCTATAACTCGGTCGGTATCCAACGGATCGCCAATCTTTAACCTGTGGTCGATAGATGGCAACAATGGCTACATTTTCTTCTCGGACGGCCATGCCCTCAGATGTATGTGCCAGAAGTTATTCGAGAAACCAAGTTCCTTACCCTGTTTGAGAAAATGTAAAATTTTCCACATTTTTGCACCAAATTTTGCCTACAACTCGGTCGGTATCCAACGGATCGTCAATCTTTAACCTGTGGTCGATAGATGGCATCAATGGCTACATTTTCTTCTTGGACGGCCATGCCCTGAGATGTATGTGCCAGAAGTTATGCGAGAAACCAAGTTCCTTACCCTGTTTGAGAAAATGTAAAATTTTCCTCATTTTTCTGCAATTCAGCAAAATTTTTAAATGTGATATATTTTATTGCGAATTTGTTGCAATATGCTCCTCTTCACTCAAATAATGCTTTAAATTAAAAAAAGAATAAAAAATCAGAAAAAATTTTCAAAAAAATTTTCCACTCGAAAATTTCATAAGGCTTACCCCTTACGTTTTTTTTGAGAAATTTTGCAAAAAAAATTAAATTGATTTATTTTAATGCCAATCGGTTGCAATGTGTTTCTTTTCACTCAAGAAATGCTTTAAATACAAAAAAGAGTGAAAGATAATCAAAAAATCAAAAAAAATCAAAGAAATAAAAATTTGCTAAGGCTCATTTTTGCACCAAGTTTTGTCTATAACTCGGTCGGTATCCAACGGATCGCCAATCTTTAACCTGTGGTCGATAGATGGCAACAATGGCTACATTTTCTTCTCGGACGGCCATGCCCTCAGATGTATATGCCAGAAGTTATTCGAGAAACCAAGTTCCTTACCCTGTTTGAGAAAATGTAAAATTTTCCTCATTTTTGCACCAAATTTTGCCTACAACTCGGTCGGTATCCAACGGATCGCCAATCTTTAACGTTTGGTCGATAGATGGCAACAATGGCTACATTTTCTTCTCGGACGGCCATGCCCTCAGATGTATGTGCCAGAAGTTATGCGAGAAACCAAGTTCCTTACCCTGTTTGAGAAAATGTAAAATTTTCCACATTTTTGCACCAAATTTTGCCTACAACTCGGTCGGTATCCAACGGATCGCCAATCTTTAACCTGTGGTCGATAGATGGCAACAATGGCTACATTTTCTTCTCGGACGGCCATGCCCTCAGATGTATGTGCCAGAAGTTATTCGAGAAACCAAGTTCCTTACCCTGTTTGAGAAAATGTAAAATTTTCCTCATTTTTCTGCAATTCAGCAAAATTTTTAAATGTGATATATTTTATTGCGAATTTGTTGCAATATGTTCCTTTTCACTCAAATAATGCTTTAAATTAAAAAAAGAATGAAAAATCAGAAAAAAATTTCAAAAAAATTTTTACTCGAGAATTTCATAAGGCTTACCCCTTACGATTTTTTGAGAAATTTTGCAAAAAAAAATAAATTGATTTATTTTAATGCCAATCGGTTGCAATGTGTTTCTTATCACTCAAGAAATGCTTTAAATAAAAAAAGAGTGAAAAATAATAAAAAAATCAAAAAAATCAAAAAAATAAAATTTTACTAAGGCTCATTTTTGCACAAAATTTTATCTATAACTCGGTCGGTATTCAACGGATCTCCAATCTTTAACCTGTGGTCGATAGATGGCACCAATGGCTACATTTTCTTCTCGGACGGCCATGCCCTCAGATGTATGTGCCAGAAGTTATTCGAGAAACCAAGTTCCTTACCCTGTTTGAGAAAATGTAAATTTTCCTCATTTTTCTGCAATTCAGCAAAATTTTTAAATGTGATATATTTTATTGCGAATTTGTTGCAATAAGTTCCTTTTCACTCAAATAATGCTTTAAATTAAAAAAAGAATAAAAAATCAGAAAAAAATTTCAAAAAAATTTTCCACTCGAAAATTTCATAAGGCTTACCCCTTACGTTTTTTTTGAGAAATTTTGCAAAAAAAATTAAATTGATTTATTTTAATGCCAATCGATTGCAATGTGTTTCTTTTCACTCAAGAAATGCTTTAAATACAAAAAAGAGTGAAAAATAATCAAAAAATCAAAAAAATCAAAAAAATAAAATTTTACTAAGGCTCATTTTTGCACCAAGTTTTGTCTATAACTCGGTCGGTATCCAACGGATCGCCAATCTTTAACCTGTGGTCGATAGATGGCAACAATGGCTACATTTTCTTCTCGGACGGCCATGCCCTCAGATGTATGTGTCAGAAGTTATTCGACAAACCAAGTTCCTTACCCTGTTTGAGAAAATGTAAAATTTTCCTCATTTTTGCACCAAATTTTGCCTACAACTCGGTCGGTATCCAACGGATCGCCAATCTTTAACCTGTGGTCGATAGATGGCAACAATGGCTACATTTTCTTCTCGGACGGCCATGCCCTCAGATGTATGTGCCAGAAGTTATTCGAGAAACCAAGTTCCTTACCCTGTTTGAGAAAATGTAAAATTTTCCTCATTTTTCTGCAATTCAGCAAAATTTTTAAATGTGATATATTTTATTGCGAATTTGTTGCAATATGTTCCTTTTCACTCAAATAATGCTTTAAATTAAAAAAAGAATGAAAAATCAGAAAAAAATTTCAAAAAAATTTTTACTCGAAAATTTCATAAGGCTTACCCCTTACGATTTTTTGAGAAATTTTGCAAAAAAAAATAAATTGATTTATTTTAATGCCAATCGGTTGCAATGTGTTTCTTATCACTCAAGAAATGCTTTAAATAAAAAAAGAGTGAAAAATAATAAAAAAATCAAAAAAATCAAAAAAATAAAATTTTACTAAGGCTCATTTTTGCACAAAATTTTATCTATAACTCGGTCGGTATTCAACGGATCTCCAATCTTTAACCTGTGGTCGATAGATGGCACCAATGGCTACATTTTCTTCTCGGACGGCCATGCCCTCAGATGTATGTGCCAGAAGTTATTCGAGAAACCAAGTTCCTTACCCTGTTTGAGAAAATGTAAAATTTTCCTCATTTTTCTGCAATTCAGCAAAATTTTTAAATGTGATATATTTTATTGCGAATTTGTTGCAATATGTTCCTTTTCACTCAAATAATGCTTTAAATTAAAAAAAGAATAAAAAATCAGAAAAAATTTCAAAAAAATTTTCCACTCGAAAATTTCATAAGGCTTACCCCTTACGTTTTTTTTGAGAAATTTTGCAAAAAAAATTAAATTGATTTATTTTAATGCCAATCGGTTGCAATGTGTTTCTTTTCACTCAAGAAATGCTTTAAATACAAAAAAGAGTGAAAGATAATCAAAAAATCAAAAAAAATCAAAGAAATAAAAATTTGCTAAGGCTCATTTTTGCACCAAGTTTTGTCTATAACTCGGTCGGTATCCAACGGATCACCAATCTTTAACCTGTGGTCGATAGATGGCACCAATTCTTACATTTTCTTCTTCGACGGGCATGCCCTCAGGTGTATGTGCCAGAAGTTATTCGAGAAACCAAGTTCCTTACCCTGTTTGAGAAAATGTAAAATTTTCCTCATTTTTGCACCAAATTTTGCCTATAACTCGGTCGGTATCCAACGGATCGCCAATCTTTAACCTGTGGTCGATAGATGGCACCAATGGCTACATTTTCTTCTTGGACGGTCATGCCCTAAGATGTCTGTGCCAGAAGTTATTCGAGGAAACAAGTTCCTTACCCTGTTTGAGAAAATGTAAAATTTTCCTCATTGTTCAGCAATTTAGCAAAATTTTTAAATGTGATATATTTTATTGCGAATTTGTTGCAATAAGTTTCTTTTCACTCAAATAATGCTTTAAAAGAAGAAAAGAATAAAAAATCAGAAAAAAATTTCAAAAAAATTTTCCACTCGAAAATTTCATAAGGCTTACCCCTTACGTTTTTTTGAGAAATTTTGCAAAAAAAATTAAATTGATTTATTTTAATGCCAATCGGTTGCAATGTGTTTCTTTTCACCCAAGAAATGCTTTAAATAAAAAAAAGAGTGAAAAATATTCAAAAAATCAAAAAAATCAAAAAAATAAAAATTTGCTAAGGCTCCTTTTTTTGCCAAGTTTTGGCTATAACTCGGTCGGTATCAAACGGATCGCCAATCTTTAACCTGTTGTCGATAGATGGCACCAATGGCTACATTTTCTTCTTGGACGGTCATGCCCTAAGATGTCTGTGCCAGAAGTTATTCGAAGAAACAAGTTCCTTACCCTGTTTGAGAAAATGTAAAATTTTCCTCATTTTTCTGCAATTCAGCAAAATTTTTAAATGTGATATATTTTATTGCAAATTTGTTGCAAAATGTTCCTTTTCACTCAAATAATGCTTTAAATTAAAAAAAGAATGAAAAATCAGAAAAAAATTTCAAAAAAATTTTTACTCGAAAATTTCATAAGGCTTACCCCTTACGATTTTTTGAGAAATTTTGCAAAAAAAAATAAATTGATTTATTTTAATGCCAATCGGTTGCAATGTGTTTCTTATCACTCAAGAAATGCTTTAAATAAAAAAAGAGTGAAAAATAATAAAAAAATCAAAAAAATCAAAAAAATAAAATTTTACTAAGGCTCATTTTTTCACCAAGTTTTGTCTATAACTCGGTCGGTATCCAACGGATCGCCAATCTTTAACCTGTGGTCGATAGATGGCAACAATGGCTACATTTTCTTCTCGGACGGCCATGCCCTCAGATGTATGTGCCAGAAGTTATTCGAGAAACCAAGTTCCTTACCCTGTTTGAGAAAATGTAAAATTTTCCACATTTTTGCACCAAATTTTGCCTACAACTCGATCGGTATCCAACGGATCGTCAATCTTTAACCTGTGGTCGATAGATGGCATCAATGGCTACATTTTCTTCTTGGACGGCCATGCCCTGAGATGTATGTGCCAGAAGTTATGCGAGAAACCAAGTTCCTTACCCTGTTTGAGAAAATGTAAAATTTTCCTCATTTTTCTGCAATTCAGCAAAATTTTTAAATGTGATATATTTTATTGCGAATTTGTTGCAATATGTTCCTCTTCACTCAAATAATGCTTTAAATTAAAAAAAGAATAAAAAATCAGAAAAAATTTTCAAAAAAATTTTCCACTCGAAAATTTCATAAGGCTTACCCCTTACGTTTTTTTTGAGAAATTTTGCAAAAAAAATTAAATTGATTTATTTTAATGCCAATCGGTTGCAATGTGTTTCTTTTCACTCAAGAAATGCTTTAAATACAAAAAAGAGTGAAAGATAATCAAAAAATCAAAAAAAATCAAAGAAATAAAAATTTGCTAAGGCTCATTTTTGCACCAAGTTTTGTCTATAACTCGGTCGGTATCCAACGGATCGCCAATCTTTAACCTGTGGTCGATAGATGGCAACAATGGCTACATTTTCTTCTCGGACGGCCATGCCCTCAGATGTATGTGCCAGAAGTTATTCGAGAAACCAAGTTCCTTACCCTGTTTGAGAAAATGTAAAATTTTCCTCATTTTTGCACCAAGTTTTGCCTACAACTCGGTCGGTATCCAACGGATCGCCAATCTTTAACGTTTGGTCGATAGATGGCAACAATGGCTACATTTTCTTCTCGGACGGCCATGCCCTCAGATGTATGTGCCAGAAGTTATGCGAGAAACCAAGTTCCTTACCCTGTTTGAGAAAATGTAAAATTTTCCTCATTTTTGCACCAAATTTTGCCTACAACTCGGTCGGTATCCAACGGATCGCCAATCTTTAACGTTTGGTCGATAGATGGCAACAATGGCTACATTTTCTTCTCGGACGGCCATGCCCTCAGATGTATGTGCCAGAAGTTATTCGAGAAACCAAGTTCCTTACCCTGTTTGAGAAAATGTAAAATTTTCCTCATTTTTCTGCAATTCAGCAAAATTTTTAAATGTGATATATTTTATTGCGAATTTGTTGCAATATGTTCCTTTTCACTCAAATAATGCTTTAAATTAAAAAAAGAATGAAAAATCAGAAAAAAATTTCAAAAAAATTTTTACTCGAAAATTTCATAAGGCTTACCCCTTACGATTTTTTGAGAAATTTTGCAAAAAAAAATAAATTGATTTATTTTAATGCCAATCGGTTGCAATGTGTTTCTTATCACTCAAGAAATGCTTTAAATAAAAAAAGAGTGAAAAATAATAAAAAAATCAAAAAAATCAAAAAAATAAAATTTTACTAAGGCTCATTTTTGCACAAAATTTTATCTATAACTCGGTCGGTATTCAACGGATCTCCAATCTTTAACCTGTGGTCGATAGATGGCACCAATGGCTACATTTTCTTCTCGGACGGCCATGCCCTCAGATGTATGTGCCAGAAGTTATTCGAGAAACCAAGTTCCTTACCCTGTTTGAGAAAATGTAAAATTTTCCTCATTTTTCTGCAATTCAGCAAAATTTTTAAATGTGATATATTTTATTGCGAATTTGTTGCAATAAGTTCCTTTTCACTCAAATAATGCTTTAAATTAAAAAAAGAATAAAAAATCAGAAAAAATTTCAAAAAAATTTTCCACTCGAAAATTTCATAAGGCTTACCCCTTACGTTTTTTTTGAGAAATTTTGCAAAAAAAATTAAATTGATTTATTTTAATGCCAATCGGTTGCAATGTGTTTCTTTTCACTCAAGAAATGCTTTAAATACAAAAAAGAGTGAAAGATAATCAAAAAATCAAAAAAAATCAAAGAAATAAAAATTTGCTAAGGCTCATTTTTGCACCAAGTTTTGTCTATAACTCGGTCGGTATCCAACGGATCACCAATCTTTAACCTGTGGTCGATAGATGGCACCAATTCTTACATTTTCTTCTTCGACGGGCATGCCCTCAGGTGTATGTGCCAGAAGTTATTCGAGAAACCAAGTTCCTTACCCTGTTTGAGAAAATGTAAAATTTTCCTCATTTTTGCACCAAATTTTGCCTATAACTCGGTCGGTATCCAACGGATCGCCAATCTTTAACCTGTGGTCGATAGATGGCACCAATGGCTACATTTTCTTCTTGGACGGTCATGCCCTAAGATGTCTGTGCCAGAAGTTATTCGAGGAAACAAGTTCCTTACCCTGTTTGAGAAAATGTAAAATTTTCCTCATTGTTCAGCAATTTAGCAAAATTTTTAAATGTGATATATTTTATTGCGAATTTGTTGCAATAAGTTTCTTTTCACTCAAATAATGCTTTAAAAGAAGAAAAGAATAAAAAATCAGAAAAAAATTTCAAAAAAATTTTCCACTCGAAAATTTCATAAGGCTTACCCCTTACGTTTTTTTGAGAAATTTTGCAAAAAAAATTAAATTGATTTATTTTAATGCCAATCGGTTGCAATGTGTTTCTTTTCACCCAAGAAATGCTTTAAATAAAAAAAAGAGTGAAAAATATTCAAAAAATCAAAAAAATCAAAAAAATAAAAATTTGCTAAGGCTCCTTTTTTTGCCAAGTTTCGGCTATAACTCGGTCGGTATCAAACGGATCGCCAATCTTTAACCTGTTGTCGATAGATGGCACCAATGGCTACATTTTCTTCTTGGACGGTCATGCCCTAAGATGTCTGTGCCAGAAGTTATTCGAAGAAACAAGTTCCTTACCCTGTTTGAGAAAATGTAAAATTTTCCTCATTTTTCTGCAATTCAGCAAAATTTTTAAATGTGATATATTTTATTGCAAATTTGTTGCAAAATGTTCCTTTTCACTCAAATAATGCTTTAAATTAAAAAAAGAATGAAAAATCAGAAAAAAATTTCAAAAAAATTTTTACTCGAAAATTTCATAAGGCTTACCCCTTACGATTTTTTGAGAAATTTTGCAAAAAAAAATAAATTGATTTATTTTAATGCCAATCGGTTGCAATGTGTTTCTTATCACTCAAGAAATGCTTTAAATAAAAAAAGAGTGAAAAATAATAAAAAAATCAAAAAAATCAAAAAAATAAAATTTTACTAAGGCTCATTTTTTCACCAAGTTTTGTCTATAACTCGGTCGGTATCCAACGGATCGCCAATCTTTAACCTGTGGTCGATAGATGGCAACAATGGCTACATTTTCTTCTCGGACGGCCATGCCCTCAGATGTATGTGCCAGAAGTTATTCGAGAAACCAAGTTCCTTACCCTGTTTGAGAAAATGTAAAATTTTCCACATTTTTGCACCAAATTTTGCCTACAACTCGATCGGTATCCAACGGATCGTCAATCTTTAACCTGTGGTCGATAGATGGCATCAATGGCTACATTTTCTTCTTGGACGGCCATGCCCTGAGATGTATGTGCCAGAAGTTATGCGAGAAACCAAGTTCCTTACCCTGTTTGAGAAAATGTAAAATTTTCCTCATTTTTCTGCAATTCAGCAAAATTTTTAAATGTGATATATTTTATTGCGAATTTGTTGCAATATGTTCCTCTTCACTCAAATAATGCTTTAAATTAAAAAAAGAATAAAAAATCAGAAAAAATTTTCAAAAAAATTTTCCACTCGAAAATTTCATAAGGCTTACCCCTTACGTTTTTTTTGAGAAATTTTGCAAAAAAAATTAAATTGATTTATTTTAATGCCAATCGGTTGCAATGTGTTTCTTTTCACTCAAGAAATGCTTTAAATACAAAAAAGAGTGAAAGATAATCAAAAAATCAAAAAAAATCAAAGAAATAAAAATTTGCTAAGGCTCATTTTTGCACCAAGTTTTGTCTATAACTCGGTCGGTATCCAACGGATCGCCAATCTTTAACCTGTGGTCGATAGATGGCAACAATGGCTACATTTTCTTCTCGGACGGCCATGCCCTCAGATGTATGTGCCAGAAGTTATTCGAGAAACCAAGTTCCTTACCCTGTTTGAGAAAATGTAAAATTTTCCTCATTTTTGCACCAAGTTTTGCCTACAACTCGGTCGGTATCCAACGGATCACCAATTTTTAACCTGTGGTCGATAGATGGCAACAATGGCTACATTTTCTTCTCGGACGGCCATGCCCTCAGATGTATGTGTCAGAAGTTATTCGACAAACCAAGTTCCTTACCCTGTTTGAGAAAATGTAAAATTTTCCTCATTTTTGCACCAAATTTTGCCTACAACTCGGTCGGTATCCAACGGATCGCCAATCTTTAACGTTTGGTCGATAGATGGCAACAATGGCTACATTTTCTTCTCGGACGGCCATGCCCTCAGATGTATGTGCCAGAAGTTATGCGAGAAACCAAGTTCCTTACCCTGTTTGAGAAAATGTAAAATTTTCCACATTTTTGCACCAAATTTTGCCTACAACTCGGTCGGTATCCAACGGATCGCCAATCTTTAACCTGTGGTCGATAGATGGCAACAATGGCTACATTTTCTTCTCGGACGGCCATGCCCTCAGATGTATGTGCCAGAAGTTATTCGAGAAACCAAGTTCCTTACCCTGTTTGAGAAAATGTAAAATTTTCCTCATTTTTGCACCAAATTTTGCCTACAACTCGGTCGGTATCCAACGGATCGCCAATCTTTAACCTGTGGTCGATAGATGGCAACAATGGCTACATTTTCTTCTTGGACGGCCATGCCCTCAGATGTATGTGTCAGAAGTTATTCAAGAAACCAAGTTCCTTACCCTGTTTGAGAAAATGTAAAATTTTCCTCATTTTTCTGCAATTCAGCAAAATTTTTAAATGTGATATATTTTATTGCGAATTTGTTGCAATAAGTTCCTTTTCACTCAAATAATGCTTTAAATTAAAAAAAGAATAAAAAATCAGAAAAAAATTTCAAAAAAATTTTCCACTCGAAAATTTCATAAGGCTTACCCCTTACGTTTTTTTGAGAAATTTTGCAAAAAAAATTAAATTGATTTATTTTAATGCCAATCGGTTGCAATGTGTTTCTTTTCACTCAAGAAATGCTTTAAATAAAAAAAAGAGTGAAAAAT
This sequence comes from Anopheles funestus, assembly GCF_943734845.2. Lineage (NCBI taxonomy): Eukaryota > Metazoa > Arthropoda > Insecta > Diptera > Culicidae > Anopheles > Anopheles funestus. The sequence goes on along the minus strand of NC_064599.1, from coordinate 73,743,986 downwards.
AATCAAAAAATCAAAAAAATAAAATTTTACTAAGGCTCATTTTTGCTTCAAATTTTGTCTATAACTCGGTCGGTATCCAACGGATCGCCAATCTTTAACCTGTGGTCGATAGATGGCAACAATGGCTACATTTTCTTCTCGGACGGCCATGCCCTCAGATGTATGTGCCAGAAGTTATTCGAGAAACCAAGTTCCTTACCCTGTTTGAGAAAATGTAAAATTTTCCTCATTTTTGCACCAAATTTTGCCTACAAATCGGTCGGTATCCAACGGATCACCAATCTTTAACGTTTGGTCGATAGATGGCAACAATGGCTACATTTTCTTCTCGGACGGCCATGCCCTCAGATGTATGTGCCAGAAGTTATTCGAGAAACCAAGTTCCTTACCCTGTTTGAGAAAATGTAAAATTTTCCTCATTTTTGCACCAAATTTTGCCTACAACTCGGTCGGTATCCAACGGATCACCAATCTTTAACCTGTGGTCGATAGATGGCAACAATGGCTACATTTTCTTCTCGGACGGCCATGCCCTCAGATGTATGTGCCAGAAGTTATTCGAGAAACCAAGTTCCTTACCCTGTTTGAGAAAATGTAAAATTTTCCTCATTTTTCTGCAATTCAGCAAAATTTTTAAATGTGATATATTTTATTGCGAATTTGTTGCAATAAGTTCCTTTTCACTCAAATAATGCTTTAAATTAAAAAAAGAATAAAAAATCAGAAAAAAAATTCAAAAAAATTTTCCACTCGAAAATTTCATAAGGCTTACCCCTTACGTTTTTTTGAGAAATTTTGCAAAAAAAATTAAATTGATTTATTTTAATGCCAATCGGTTGCAATGTGTTTCTTTTCACTCAAGAAATGCTTTAAATAAAAAAAAGAGTGAAAAATAATCAAAAAATCAAAAAAATCAAAAAAATAAAATTTTACTAAGGCTCATTTTTGCACCAAGTTTTGTCTATAACTCGGTCGGTATCCAACGGATCGCCAATCTTTAACCTGTGGTCGATAGATGGCAACAATGGCTACATTTTCTTCTCGGACGGCCATGCCCTCAGATGTATGTGTCAGAAGTTATTCGACAAACCAAGTTCCTTACCCTGTTTGAGAAAATGTAAAATTTTCCTCATTTTTGCACCAAATTTTGCCTACAACTCGGTCGGTATCCAACGGATCGCCAATCTTTAACCTGTGGTCGATAGATGGCAACAATGGTTACATTTTCTTCTCGGACGGCCATGCCCTCAGATGTATGTGCCAGAAGTTATTCGAGAAACCAAGTTCCTTACCCTGTTTGAGAAAATGTAAAATTTTCCTCATTTTTCTGCAATTCAGCAAAATTTTTAAATGTGATATATTTTATTGCGAATTTGTTGCAATAAGTTCCTTTTCACTCAAATAATGCTTTAAATTAAAAAAAGAATAAAAAATCAGAAAAAAATTTCAAAAAAATTTTTACTCGAAAATTTTATAAGGCTTACCCCTTACGTTTTTTTTGAGAAATTTTGCAAAAAAAAATAAATTGATTTATTTTAATGCCAATCGGTTGCAATGTGTTTCTTTTCACTCAAGAAATGCTTTAAATAAAAAAAAAGAGTGAAAAATAATCAAAAAATCAAAAAAATCAAAAAAATAAAATTTTACTAAGGCTCATTTTTGCACCAAGTTTTGCCTATAACTCGGTCGGTATCCAACGGATCGCCAATCTTTAACCTGTGGTCGATAGATGGCAACAATGGCTACATTTTCTTCTCGGACGGCCATGCCCTCAGATGTATGTGCCAGAAGTTATTCGAGAAACCAAGTTCCTTACCCTGTTTGAGAAAATGTAAAATTTTCCTCATTTTTCTGCAATTCAGCAAAATTTTTAAATGTGATATATTTTATTGCGAATTTGTTGCAATAAGTTCCTTTTCACTCAAATAATGCTTTAAATTAAAAAAAGAATAAAAAATCAGAAAAAAATTTCAAAAAAATTTTCCACTCGAAAATTTCATAAGGCTTACCCCTTACGTTTTTTTGAGAAATTTTGCAAAAAAAATTAAATTGATTTATTTTAATGCCAATCGGTTGCAATGTGTTTCTTTTCACTCAAGAAATGCTTTAAATAAAAAAAAGAGTGAAAAATAATCAAAAAATCAAAAAAATCAAAAAAATAAAATTTTACTAAGGCTCATTTTTGCACCAAGTTTTGTCTATAACTCGGTCGGTATCCAACGGATCGCCAATCTTTAACCTGTGGTCGATAGATGGCAACAATGGCTACATTTTCTTCTCGGACGGCCATGCCCTCAGATGTATGTGTCAGAAGTTATTCGACAAACCAAGTTCCTTACCCTGTTTGAGAAAATGTAAAATTTTCCTCATTTTTGCACCAAATTTTGCCTACAACTCGGTCGGTATCCAACGGATCGCCAATCTTTAACCTGTGGTCGATAGATGGCAACAATGGCTACATTTTCTTCTCGGACGGCCATGCCCTCAGATGTATGTGCCAGAAGTTATTCGAGAAACCAAGTTCCTTACCCTGTTTGAGAAAATGTAAAATTTTCCTCATTTTTCTGCAATTCAGCAAAATTTTTAAATGTGATATATTTTATTGCGAATTTGTTGCAATATGTTCCTTTTCACTCAAATAATGCTTTAAATTAAAAAAAGAATAAAAAATCAGAAAAAAATTTCAAAAAAATTTTTACTCGAAAATTTTATAAGGCTTACCCCTTACGTTTTTTTTGAGAAATTTTGCAAAAAAAAATAAATTGATTTATTTTAATGCCAATCGGTTGCAATGTGTTTCTTATCACTCAAGAAATGCTTTAAATACAAAAAAGAGTGAAAAATAATAAAAAAATCAAAAAAATCAAAAAAATAAAATTTTACTAAGGCTCATTTTTGCACCAAGTTTTGTCTATAACTCGGTCGGTATCCAACGGATCGCCAATCTTTAACCTGTGGTCGATAGATGGCAACAATGGCTACATTTTCTTCTCGGACGGCCATGCCCTCAGATGTATGTGCCAGAAGTTATTCGAGAAACCAAGTTCCTTACCTTGTTTGAGAAAATGTAAAATTTTCCTCATTTTTGCACCAAATTTTGCCTATAACTCGGTCGGTATCCAACGGATCGCCAATCTTTAACCTGTGGTCGATATATGGCAACAATGGCTACATTTTCTTCTCGGACGGCCATGCCCTCAGATGTATGTGCCAGAAGTTATTCGAGAAACCAAGTTCCTTACCCTGTTTGAGAAAATGTAAAATTTTCCTCATTTTTCTGCAATTCAGCAAAATTTTTAAATGTGATATATTTTATTGCGAATTTGTTGCAATAAGTTTGTTTTCACTCAAATAATGCTTTAAATTAAAAAAAGAATAAAAAATCAGAAAAAATTTTCAAAAAAATTTTCCACTTGAAAATTTCATAAGGCTTACCCCTTACGTTTTTTTTGAGAAATTTTGCAAAAAAAATTAAATTGATTTATTTTAATGCCAATCGGTTGCAATGTGTTTCTTTTCTCTCAAGAAATGCTTTAAATACAAAAAAGAGTGAAAAATAATCAAAAAATCAAAAAAAATCAAAGAAATAAAAATTTGCTAAGGCTCATTTTTGCACCAAGTTTTGTCTATAACTCGGTCGGTATCCAACGGATCGCCAATCTTTAACCTGTGGTCGATAGATGGCAACAATGGCTACATTTTCTTCTCGGACGGCCATGCCCTCAGATGTATGTGCCAGAAGTTATTCGAGAAACCAAGTTCCTTACCCTGTTTGAGAAAATGTAAAATTTTCCTCATTTTTGCACCAAATTTTGCCTATAACTCGGTCGGTATCCAACGGATCGCCAATCTTTAACCTGTGGTCGATAGATGGCAACAATGGCTACATTTTCTTCTCGGACGGCCATGCCCTCAGATGTATGTGCCAGAAGTTATTCGAGAAACCAAGTTCCTTACCCTGTTTGAAAAAATGTAAAATTTTCCTCATTTTTGCACCAAATTTTGCCTATAACTCGGTCGGTATCCAACGGATCGCCAATCTTTAACCTGTGGTCGATAGATGGCAACAATGGCTACATTTTCTTCTCGGACGGCCATGCCCTCAGATGTATGTGCCAGAAGTTATTCGAGAAACCAAGTTCCTTACCCTGTTTGAGAAAATGTAAAATTTTCCTCATTTTCGCACCAAATTTTGCCTATAACTCGGTCGGTATCCAACGGATCGCCAATCTTTAACCTGTGGTCGATAGATGGCAACAATGGCTACATTTTCTTCTCGGACGGCCATGCCCTCAGATGTATGTGCCAGAAGTTATGCGAGAAACCAAGTTCCTTACCCTGTTTGAGAAAATGTAAAATTTTCCTCATTTTTCTGCAATTCAGCAAAATTTTTAAATGTGATATATTTTATTGCGAATTTGTTGCAATATGTTCCTTTTCACTCAAATAATGCTTTAAATTAAAAAAAGAATGAAAAATCAGAAAAAAATTTCAAAAAAATTTTTACTCGAAAATTTTATAGGGCTTACCCCTTACGTGTTTTTTGAGAAATTTTGCAAAAAAAATAAATTGATTTATTTTAATGCCAATCGGTTGCAATGTGTTTCTTTTCACTCAAGAAATGCTTTAAATAAAAAAAAGAGTGAAAAATAATCAAAAAATCAAAAAAATCAAAAAAATAAAATTTTACTATTGCACCTTTTTTTTGGCTCATTTTTGCACCAAGTTTTGTCTATAACTCGGTCGGTATCCAACGGATCGCCAATCTTTAACCTGTGGTCGATAGATGGCAACAATGGCTACATTTTCTTCTCGGACGGCCATGCCCTCAGATGTATGTGCCAGAAGTTATTCGAGAAACCAAGTTCCTTACCCTGTTTGAGAAAATGTAAAATTTTCCTCATTTTTCTGCAATTCAGCAAAATTTTTAAATGTGATATATTTTATTGCGAATTTGTTGCAATATGTTCCTTTTCACTCAAATAATGCTTTAAATTAAAAAAAAATAAAAAATCAGAAAAAAATTTCAAAAAAATTTTTCACTCGAAAATTTTATAAGGCTTACCCCTTAGGTTTTTTTTTGAGAAATTTTCCAAAAAAAAATAAATTGATTTATTTTAATGCCAATCGGTTGCAATGTGTTTCTTATCACTAAAGAAATGCTTTAAATAAAAAAAAGAGTGAAAAATAATCAAAAAATCAAAAAAATCAAAAAAATAAAATTTTACTAAGGCTCATTTTTGCACCAAATTTTGCCTATAACTCGGTCGGTATCCAACGGATCGCCAATCTTTAACCTGTGGTCGATAGATGGCAACAATGGCTACATTTTCTTCTCGGACGGCCATGCCCTCAGATGTATGTGCCAGAAGTTATTCGAGAAACCAAGTTCCTTACCCTGTTTGAGAAAATGTAAAATTTTCCTCATTTTTGCACCAAATTTTGCCTATAACTCGGTCGGTATCCAACGGATCGCCAATCTTTAACCTGTGGTCGATAGATGGCAACAATGGCTACATTTTCTTCTCGGACGGCCATGCCCTCAGATGTATGTGCCAGAAGTTATTCGAGAAACCAAGTTCCTTACCCTGTTTGAGAAAATGTAAAATTTTCCTCATTTTTCTGCAATTCAGCAAAATTTTTAAATGTGATATATTTTATTGCGAATTTGTTGCAATATGTTCCTTTTCACTCAAATAATGCTTTAAATTAAAAAAAAATAAAAAATCAGAAAAAAATTTCGAAAAAATTTTTCACTCGAAAATTTTATAAGGCTTACCCCTTAGGTTTTTTTTTGAGAAATTTTCCAAAAAAAAATAAATTGATTTATTTTAATGCCAATCGGTTGCAATGTGTTTCTTATCACTAAAGAAATGCTTTAAATAAAAAAAAGAGTGAAAAATAATCAAAAAATCAAAAAAATCAAAAAAATAAAATTTTACTAAGGCTCATTTTTGCACCAAATTTTGCCTATAACTCGGTCGGTATCCAACGGATCGCCAATCTTTAACCTGTGGTCGATAGATGGCAACAATGGCTACATTTTCTTCTCGGACGGCCATGCCCTCAGATGTATGTGCCAGAAGTTATTCGAGAAACCAAGTTCCTTACCCTGTTTGAGAAAATGTAAAATTTTCCTCATTTTTGCACCAAATTTTGCCTATAACTCGGTCGGTATCCAACGGATCGCCAATCTTTAACCTGTGGTCGATAGATGGCAACAATGGCTACATTTTCTTCTCGGACGGCCATGCCCTCAGATGTATGTGCCAGAAGTTATGCGAGAAACCAAGTTCCTTACCCTGTTTGAGAAAATGTAAAATTTTCCTCATTTTTCTGCAATTCAGCAAAATTTTTAAATGTGATATATTTTATTGCGAATTTGTTGCAATAAGTTCCTTTTCACTCAAATAATGCTTTAAATTAAAAAAAGAATAAAAAATCAGAAAAAATTTCAAAAAAATTTTCCACTCGAAAATTTCATAAGGCTTACCCCTTACGTTTTTTTTGAGAAATTTTGCAAAAAAAATTAAATTGATTTATTTTAATGCCAATCGGTTGCAATGTGTTTCTTTTCACTCAAGAAATGCTTTAAATACAAAAAAGAGTGAAAGATAATCAAAAAATCAAAAAAAATCAAAGAAATAAAAATTTGCTAAGGCTCATTTTTGCACCAAGTTTTGTCTATAACTCGGTCGGTATCCAACGGATCACCAATCTTTAACCTGTGGTCGATAGATGGCACCAATTCTTACATTTTCTTCTTCGACGGGCATGCCCTCAGGTGTATGTGCCAGAAGTTATTCGAGAAACCAAGTTCCTTACCCTGTTTGAGAAAATGTAAAATTTTCCTCATTTTTGCACCAAATTTTGCCTATAACTCGGTCGGTATCCAACGGATCGCCAATCTTTAACCTGTGGTCGATAGATGGCACCAATGGCTACATTTTCTTCTTGGACGGTCATGCCCTAAGATGTCTGTGCCAGAAGTTATTCGAGGAAACAAGTTCCTTACCCTGTTTGAGAAAATGTAAAATTTTCCTCATTGTTCAGCAATTTAGCAAAATTTTTAAATGTGATATATTTTATTGCGAATTTGTTGCAATAAGTTTCTTTTCACTCAAATAATGCTTTAAAAGAAGAAAAGAATAAAAAATCAGAAAAAAATTTCAAAAAAATTTTCCACTCGAAAATTTCATAAGGCTTACCCCTTACGTTTTTTTGAGAAATTTTGCAAAAAAAATTAAATTGGTTTATTTTAATGCCAATCGGTTGCAATGTGTTTCTTTTCACCCAAGAAATGCTTTAAATAAAAAAAAGAGTGAAAAATATTCAAAAAATCAAAAAAATCAAAAAAATAAAAATTTGCTAAGGCTCCTTTTTTTGCCAAGTTTTGGCTATAACTCGGTCGGTATCAAACGGATCGCCAATCTTTAACCTGTTGTCGATAGATGGCACCAATGGCTACATTTTCTTCTTGGACGGTCATGCCCTAAGATGTCTGTGCCAGAAGTTATTCGAAGAAACAAGTTCCTTACCCTGTTTGAGAAAATGTAAAATTTTCCTCATTTTTCTGCAATTCAGCAAAATTTTTAAATGTGATATATTTTATTGCAAATTTGTTGCAATATGTTCCTTTTCACTCAAATAATGCTTTAAATTAAAAAAAGAATGAAAAATCAGAAAAAAATTTCAAAAAAATTTTTACTCGAAAATTTCATAAGGCTTACCCCTTACGATTTTTTGAGAAATTTTGCAAAAAAAAATAAATTGATTTATTTTAATGCCAATCGGTTGCAATGTGTTTCTTATCACTCAAGAAATGCTTTAAATAAAAAAAGAGTGAAAAATAATAAAAAAATCAAAAAAATCAAAAAAATAAAATTTTACTAAGGCTCATTTTTTCACCAAGTTTTGTCTATAACTCGGTCGGTATCCAACGGATCGCCAATCTTTAACCTGTGGTCGATAGATGGCAACAATGGCTACATTTTCTTCTCGGACGGCCATGCCCTCAGATGTATGTGCCAGAAGTTATTCGAGAAACCAAGTTCCTTACCCTGTTTGAGAAAATGTAAAATTTTCCACATTTTTGCACCAAATTTTGCCTACAACTCGATCGGTATCCAACGGATCGTCAATCTTTAACCTGTGGTCGATAGATGGCATCAATGGCTACATTTTCTTCTTGGACGGCCATGCCCTGAGATGTATGTGCCAGAAGTTATGCGAGAAACCAAGTTCCTTACCCTGTTTGAGAAAATGTAAAATTTTCCTCATTTTTCTGCAATTCAGCAAAATTTTTAAATGTGATATATTTTATTGCGAATTTGTTGCAATATGTTCCTCTTCACTCAAATAATGCTTTAAATTAAAAAAAGAATAAAAAATCAGAAAAAATTTTCAAAAAAATTTTCCACTCGAAAATTTCATAAGGCTTACCCCTTACGTTTTTTTTGAGAAATTTTGCAAAAAAAATTAAATTGATTTATTTTAATGCCAATCGGTTGCAATGTGTTTCTTTTCACTCAAGAAATGCTTTAAATACAAAAAAGAGTGAAAGATAATCAAAAAATCAAAAAAAATCAAAGAAATAAAAATTTGCTAAGGCTCATTTTTGCACCAAGTTTTGTCTATAACTCGGTCGGTATCCAACGGATCGCCAATCTTTAACCTGTGGTCGATAGATGGCAACAATGGCTACATTTTCTTCTCGGACGGCCATGCCCTCAGATGTATGTGCCAGAAGTTATTCGAGAAACCAAGTTCCTTACCCTGTTTGAGAAAATGTAAAATTTTCCTCATTTTTGCACCAAGTTTTGCCTACAACTCGGTCGGTATCCAACGGATCACCAATTTTTAACCTGTGGTCGATAGATGGCAACAATGGCTACATTTTCTTCTCGGACGGCCATGCCCTCAGATGTATGTGTCAGAAGTTATTCGACAAACCAAGTTCCTTACCCTGTTTGAGAAAATGTAAAATTTTCCTCATTTTTGCACCAAATTTTGCCTACAACTCGGTCGGTATCCAACGGATCGCCAATCTTTAACGTTTGGTCGATAGATGGCAACAATGGCTACATTTTCTTCTCGGACGGCCATGCCCTCAGATGTATGTGCCAGAAGTTATGCGAGAAACCAAGTTCCTTACCCTGTTTGAGAAAATGTAAAATTTTCCACATTTTTGCACCAAATTTTGCCTACAACTCGGTCGGTATCCAACGGATCGCCAATCTTTAACCTGTGGTCGATAGATGGCAACAATGGCTACATTTTCTTCTCGGACGGCCATGCCCTCAGATGTATGTGCCAGAAGTTATTCGAGAAACCAAGTTCCTTACCCTGTTTGAGAAAATGTAAAATTTTCCTCATTTTTGCACCAAATTTTGCCTACAACTCGGTCGGTATCCAACGGATCGCCAATCTTTAACCTGTGGTCGATAGATGGCAACAATGGCTACATTTTCTTCTTGGACGGCCATGCCCTCAGATGTATGTGTCAGAAGTTATTCAAGAAACCAAGTTCCTTACCCTGTTTGAGAAAATGTAAAATTTTCCTCATTTTTCTGCAATTCAGCAAAATTTTTAAATGTGATATATTTTATTGCGAATTTGTTGCAATAAGTTCCTTTTCACTCAAATAATGCTTTAAATTAAAAAAAGAATAAAAAATCAGAAAAAAATTTCAAAAAAATTTTCCACTCGAAAATTTCATAAGGCTTACCCCTTACGTTTTTTTGAGAAATTTTGCAAAAAAAATTAAATTGATTTATTTTAATGCCAATCGGTTGCAATGTGTTTCTTTTCACTCAAGAAATGCTTTAAATAAAAAAAAGAGTGAAAAATAATCAAAAAATCAAAAAAATAAAATTTTACTAAGGCTCATTTTTGCTTCAAATTTTGTCTATAACTCGGTCGGTATCCAACGGATCGCCAATCTTTAACCTGTGGTCGATAGATGGCAACAATGGCTACATTTTCTTCTCGGACGGCCATGCCCTCAGATGTATGTGCCAGAAGTTATTCGAGAAACCAAGTTCCTTACCCTGTTTGAGAAAATGTAAAATTTTCCTCATTTTTGCACCAAATTTTGCCTACAAATCGGTCGGTATCCAACGGATCACCAATCTTTAACGTTTGGTCGATAGATGGCAACAATGGCTACATTTTCTTCTCGGACGGCCATGCCCTCAGATGTATGTGCCAGAAGTTATTCGAGAAACCAAGTTCCTTACCCTGTTTGAGAAAATGTAAAATTTTCCTCATTTTTGCACCAAATTTTGCCTACAACTCGGTCGGTATCCAACGGATCGCCAATCTTTAACCTGTGGTCGATAGATGGCAACAATGGTTACATTTTCTTCTCGGACGGCCATGCCCTCAGATGTATGTGCCAGAAGTTATTCGAGAAACCAAGTTCCTTACCCTGTTTGAGAAAATGTAAAATTTTCCTCATTTTTCTGCAATTCAGCAAAATTTTTAAATGTGATATATTTTATTGCGAATTTGTTGCAATAAGTTCCTTTTCACTCAAATAATGCTTTAAATTAAAAAAAGAATAAAAAATCAGAAAAAAATTTCAAAAAAATTTTTACTCGAAAATTTTATAAGGCTTACCCCTTACGTTTTTTTTGAGAAATTTTGCAAAAAAAAATAAATTGATTTATTTTAATGCCAATCGGTTGCAATGTGTTTCTTTTCACTCAAGAAATGCTTTAAATAAAAAAAAAGAGTGAAAAATAATCAAAAAATCAAAAAAATCAAAAAAATAAAATTTTACTAAGGCTCATTTTTGCACCAAGTTTTGCCTATAACTCGGTCGGTATCCAACGGATCGCCAATCTTTAACCTGTGGTCGATAGATGGCAACAATGGCTACATTTTCTTCTCGGACGGCCATGCCCTCAGATGTATGTGCCAGAAGTTATTCGAGAAACCAAGTTCCTTACCCTGTTTGAGAAAATGTAAAATTTTCCTCATTTTTCTGCAATTCAGCAAAATTTTTAAATGTGATATATTTTATTGCGAATTTGTTGCAATAAGTTCCTTTTCACTCAAATAATGCTTTAAATTAAAAAAAGAATAAAAAATCAGAAAAAAATTTCAAAAAAATTTTCCACTCGAAAATTTCATAAGGCTTACCCCTTACGTTTTTTTGAGAAATTTTGCAAAAAAAATTAAATTGATTTATTTTAATGCCAATCGGTTGCAATGTGTTTCTTTTCACTCAAGAAATGCTTTAAATAAAAAAAAGAGTGAAAAATAATCAAAAAATCAAAAAAATCAAAAAAATAAAATTTTACTAAGGCTCATTTTTGCACCAAGTTTTGTCTATAACTCGGTCGGTATCCAACGGATCGCCAATCTTTAACCTGTGGTCGATAGATGGCAACAATGGCTACATTTTCTTCTCGGACGGCCATGCCCTCAGATGTATGTGTCAGAAGTTATTCGACAAACCAAGTTCCTTACCCTGTTTGAGAAAATGTAAAATTTTCCTCATTTTTGCACCAAATTTTGCCTACAACTCGGTCGGTATCCAACGGATCGCCAATCTTTAACCTGTGGTCGATAGATGGCAACAATGGCTACATTTTCTTCTCGGACGGCCATGCCCTCAGATGTATGTGCCAGAAGTTATTCGAGAAACCAAGTTCCTTACCCTGTTTGAGAAAATGTAAAATTTTCCTCATTTTTCTGCAATTCAGCAAAATTTTTAAATGTGATATATTTTATTGCGAATTTGTTGCAATATGTTCCTTTTCACTCAAATAATGCTTTAAATTAAAAAAAGAATAAAAAATCAGAAAAAAATTTCAAAAAAATTTTTACTCGAAAATTTTATAAGGCTTACCCCTTACGTTTTTTTTGAGAAATTTTGCAAAAAAAAATAAATTGATTTATTTTAATGCCAATCGGTTGCAATGTGTTTCTTATCACTCAAGAAATGCTTTAAATACAAAAAAGAGTGAAAAATAATAAAAAAATCAAAAAAATCAAAAAAATAAAATTTTACTAAGGCTCATTTTTGCACCAAGTTTTGTCTATAACTCGGTCGGTATCCAACGGATCGCCAATCTTTAACCTGTGGTCGATAGATGGCAACAATGGCTACATTTTCTTCTCGGACGGCCATGCCCTCAGATGTATGTGCCAGAAGTTATTCGAGAAACCAAGTTCCTTACCTTGTTTGAGAAAATGTAAAATTTTCCTCATTTTTGCACCAAATTTTGCCTATAACTCGGTCGGTATCCAACGGATCGCCAATCTTTAACCTGTGGTCGATATATGGCAACAATGGCTACATTTTCTTCTCGGACGGCCATGCCCTCAGATGTATGTGCCAGAAGTTATTCGAGAAACCAAGTTCCTTACCCTGTTTGAGAAAATGTAAAATTTTCCTCATTTTTCTGCAATTCAGCAAAATTTTTAAATGTGATATATTTTATTGCGAATTTGTTGCAATAAGTTTGTTTTCACTCAAATAATGCTTTAAATTAAAAAAAGAATAAAAAATCAGAAAAAATTTTCAAAAAAATTTTCCACTTGAAAATTTCATAAGGCTTACCCCTTACGTTTTTTTTGAGAAATTTTGCAAAAAAAATTAAATTGATTTATTTTAATGCCAATCGGTTGCAATGTGTTTCTTTTCTCTCAAGAAATGCTTTAAATACAAAAAAGAGTGAAAAATAATCAAAAAATCAAAAAAAATCAAAGAAATAAAAATTTGCTAAGGCTCATTTTTGCACCAAGTTTTGTCTATAACTCGGTCGGTATCCAACGGATCGCCAATCTTTAACCTGTGGTCGATAGATGGCAACAATGGCTACATTTTCTTCTCGGACGGCCATGCCCTCAGATGTATGTGCCAGAAGTTATTCGAGAAACCAAGTTCCTTACCCTGTTTGAGAAAATGTAAAATTTTCCTCATTTTTGCACCAAATTTTGCCTATAACTCGGTCGGTATCCAACGGATCGCCAATCTTTAACCTGTGGTCGATAGATGGCAACAATGGCTACATTTTCTTCTCGGACGGCCATGCCCTCAGATGTATGTGCCAGAAGTTATTCGAGAAACCAAGTTCCTTACCCTGTTTGAAAAAATGTAAAATTTTCCTCATTTTTGCACCAAATTTTGCCTATAACTCGGTCGGTATCCAACGGATCGCCAATCTTTAACCTGTGGTCGATAGATGGCAACAATGGCTACATTTTCTTCTCGGACGGCCATGCCCTCAGATGTATGTGCCAGAAGTTATTCGAGAAACCAAGTTCCTTACCCTGTTTGAGAAAATGTAAAATTTTCCTCATTTTCGCACCAAATTTTGCCTATAACTCGGTCGGTATCCAACGGATCGCCAATCTTTAACCTGTGGTCGATAGATGGCAACAATGGCTACATTTTCTTCTCGGACGGCCATGCCCTCAGATGTATGTGCCAGAAGTTATGCGAGAAACCAAGTTCCTTACCCTGTTTGAGAAAATGTAAAATTTTCCTCATTTTTCTGCAATTCAGCAAAATTTTTAAATGTGATATATTTTATTGCGAATTTGTTGCAATATGTTCCTTTTCACTCAAATAATGCTTTAAATTAAAAAAAGAATGAAAAATCAGAAAAAAATTTCAAAAAAATTTTTACTCGAAAATTTTATAGGGCTTACCCCTTACGTGTTTTTTGAGAAATTTTGCAAAAAAAATAAATTGATTTATTTTAATGCCAATCGGTTGCAATGTGTTTCTTATCACTCAAGAAATGCTTTAAATAAAAAAAAGAGTGAAAAATAATCAAAAAATCAAAAAAATCAAAAAAATAAAATTTTACTATTGCACCTTTTTTTTGGCTCATTTTTGCACCAAGTTTTGTCTATAACTCGGTCGGTATCCAACGGATCGCCAATCTTTAACCTGTGGTCGATAGATGGCAACAATGGCTACATTTTCTTCTCGGACGGCCATGCCCTCAGATGTATGTGCCAGAAGTTATTCGAGAAACCAAGTTCCTTACCCTGTTTGAGAAAATGTAAAATTTTCCTCATTTTTCTGCAATTCAGCAAAATTTTTAAATGTGATATATTTTATTGCGAATTTGTTGCAATATGTTCCTTTTCACTCAAATAATGCTTTAAATTAAAAAAAAATAAAAAATCAGAAAAAAATTTCAAAAAAATTTTTCACTCGAAAATTTTATAAGGCTTACCCCTTAGGTTTTTTTTTGAGATATTTTCCAAAAAAAAATAAATTGATTTATTTTAATGCCAATCGGTTGCAATGTGTTTCTTATCACTAAAGAAATGCTTTAAATAAAAAAAAGAGTGAAAAATAATCAAAAAATCAAAAAAATCAAAAAAATAAAATTTTACTAAGGCTCATTTTTGCACCAAATTTTGCCTATAACTCGGTCGGTATCCAACGGATCGCCAATCTTTAACCTGTGGTCGATAGATGGCAACAATGGCTACATTTTCTTCTCGGACGGCCATGCCCTCAGATGTATGTGCCAGAAGTTATTCGAGAAACCAAGTTCCTTACCCTGTTTGAGAAAATGTAAAATTTTCCTCATTTTTGCACCAAATTTTGCCTATAACTCGGTCGGTATCCAACGGATCGCCAATCTTTAACCTGTGGTCGATAGATGGCAACAATGGCTACATTTTCTTCTCGGACGGCCATGCCCTCAGATGTATGTGCCAGAAGTTATTCGAGAAACCAAGTTCCTTACCCTGTTTGAGAAAATGTAAAATTTTCCTCATTTTTCTGCAATTCAGCAAAATTTTTAAATGTGATATATTTTATTGCGAATTTGTTGCAATATGTTCCTTTTCACTCAAATAATGCTTTAAATTAAAAAAAAATAAAAAATCAGAAAAAAATTTCAAAAAAATTTTTCACTCGAAAATTTTATAAGGCTTACCCCTTAGGTTTTTTTTTGAGAAATTTTCCAAAAAAAAATAAATTGATTTATTTTAATGCCAATCGGTTGCAATGTGTTTCTTATCACTAAAGAAATGCTTTAAATAAAAAAAAGAGTGAAAAATAATCAAAAAATCAAAAAAATCAAAAAAATAAAATTTTACTAAGGCTCATTTTTGCACCAAATTTTGCCTATAACTCGGTCGGTATCCAACGGATCGCCAATCTTTAACCTGTGGTCGATAGATGGCAACAATGGCTACATTTTCTTCTCGGACGGCCATGCCCTCAGATGTATGTGCCAGAAGTTATTCGAGAAACCAAGTTCCTTACCCTGTTTGAGAAAATGTAAAATTTTCCTCATTTTTGCACCAAATTTTGCCTATAACTCGGTCGGTATCCAACGGATCGCCAATCTTTAACCTGTGGTCGATAGATGGCAACAATGGCTACATTTTCTTCTCGGACGGCCATGCCCTCAGATGTATGTGCCAGAAGTTATGCGAGAAACCAAGTTCCTTACCCTGTTTGAGAAAATGTAAAATTTTCCTCATTTTTCTGCAATTCAGCAAAATTTTTAAATGTGATATATTTTATTGCGAATTTGTTGCAATAAGTTCCTTTTCACTCAAATAATGCTTTAAATTAAAAAAAGAATAAAAAACCAGAAAAAAATTCAAAAAAATTTTCTACTCGAAAATTTCATAAGGCTTACCCCTTACGATTTTTTTGAGAAATTTTGCAAAAAAAATAAATTGATTTATTTTAATGCCAATCGGTTGCAATGTGTTTCTTATCACTCAAGAAATGCTTTAAATAAAAAAAAGAGTGAAAAATAATAAAAAAATCAAAAAAATCAAAAAAATAAAATTTTACTAAGGCTCATTTTTGCACCAAGTTTTGTCTATAACTCGGTCGGTATCCAACGGATCGCCAATCTTTAACCTGTGGTCGATAGATGGCAACAATGGCTACATTTTCTTCTCGGACGGCCATGCCCTCAGATGTATGTGCCAGAAGTTATTCGAGAAACCAAGTTCCTTACCCTGTTTGAGAAAATGTAAAATTTTCCTCATTTTTGCACCAAATTTTGCCTACAACTCGGTCGGTATCCAACGGATCGCCAATCTTTAACCTGTGGTCGATAGATGGTAACAATGGCTACATTTTCTTCTCGGACGGCCATGCCCTCAGATGTATGTGCCAGAAGTTATTCGAGAAACCAAGTTCCTTACCCTGTTTGAGAAAATGTAAAATTTTCTTCATTTTTCTGCAATTCAGCAAAATTTTTAAATGTGATATATTCTATTGCGAATTTGTTGCAATATGTTCCTTTTCACTCAAATAATGCTTTAAATTAAAAAAAGAATGAAAAATCAGAAAAAAATTTCAAAAAAATTTTCACTCGAAAATTTTATAAGGCTTACCCCTTACGTTTTTTTTGAGAAATTTTGCAAAAAAAAATAAATTGATTTATTTTAATGCCAATCGGTTGCAATGTGTTTCTTATCACTCAAGAAATGCTTTAAATAAAAAAAGAGTGAAAAATAATAAAAAAATCAAAAAAATCAAAAAAATAAAATTTTACTAAGGCTCATTTTTGCACCAAATTTTGCCTATAACTCGGTCGGTATCCAACGGATCGCCAATCTTTAACCTGTGGTCGATAGATGGCAACAATGGCTACATTTTCTTCTCGGACGGCCATGCCCTCAGATGTATGTGCCAGAAGTGATGCGAGAAACCAAGTTCCTTACCCTGTTTGAGAAAATGTAAAATTTTCCTCATTTTTCTGCAATTCAGCAAAATTTTTAAATGTGATATATTTTATTGCGAATTTGTTGCAATAAGTTCCTTTTCACTCAAATAATGCTTTAAATTAAAAAAAGAATAAAAAACCAGAAAAAAATTTCAAAAAAATTTTCCACTCGAAAATTTCATAAGGCTTACCCCTTACGATTTTTTTGAGAAATTTTGCAAAAAAAATAAATTGATTTATTTTAATGCCAATCGGTTGCAATGTGTTTCTTATCACTCAAGAAATGCTTTAAATAAAAAAAAGAGTGAAAAATAATAAAAAAATCAAAAAAATCAAAAAAATAAAATTTTACTAAGGCTCATTTTTGCACCAAATTTTGCCTATAACTCGGTCGGTATCCAACGGATCGCCAATCTTTAACCTGTGGTCGATAGATGGCAACAATGGCTACATTTTCTTCTCGGACGGCCATGCCCTCAGATGTATGTGCCAGAAGTTATGCGAGAAACCATGTTCCTTACCCTGTTTGAGAAAATGTAAAATTTTCCTCATTTTTCTGCAATTCAGCAAAATTTTTAAATGTGATATATTTTATTGCGAATTTGTTGCAATAAGTTCCTTTTCACTCAAATAATGCTTTAAATTAAAAAAAGAATAAAAAATCAGAAAAAAATTTCAAAAAAATTTTCCACTCGAAAATTTCATAAGGCTTACCCCTTACGTTTTTTTGAGAAATTTTGCAAACAAAAATAAATTGATTTATTTTAATGCCAATCGGTTGCAATGTGTTTCTTATCACTCAAGAAATGCTTTAAATAAAAAAAAGAGTGAAAAATAATAAAAAAATCAAAAAAATCAAAAAAATAAAATTTTACTAAGGCTCATTTTTGCACCAAATTTTGTCTATAACTCGGTCGGTATCCAACGGATCGCCAATCTTTAACCTGTGGCCGATAGATGGTACCATTGGCTACATTTTCTTGTTGGACGGCCATGCCCTCAGATGTCTGTGCCAGAAGTTATTCGAGAAAACAAGTTCCTTACCCTGTTTGAGAAAATGTAAAATTTTCCTCATTTTTCTGCAATTCAGCAAAATTTTTAAATGTGATATATTTTATTGCGAATTTGTTGCAATAAGTTCCTTTTCACTCAAATAATGCTTTAAATTAAAAAAAGAATAAAAAACCAGAAAAAAATTTCAAAAAAATTTTCCACTCGAAAAATATGAAAATTTCCTTAGGCTATAGCTAGTGGGTCAAGAGCAAAAGAGGTATTTCGATCGTTCCGGTCATCTTATTGCGCGCGCTCAAGCATGGCTAACGGGAAAAAGAGGTAGCTGTATCGCAGGAATCGCTCCTGCGTACAGCGCTCCTTCTGGTGCGAAACTTCGCTCCTGGGAGCGCTTCGCACAATCGCTCCTGTGTGCAGCGCTCCCTGTGGAGCTACCTGAAGCGCACCGCACACTTTAGAGAGCGAGAGCGGTGCGCTCCGCTCTGGCAAAAGAGCTACTTGACCCAACACTATACATGATTGAATGATACTCAACTGATCTAATTTTTGCATTTGTATTTCTTTACCTTATAGTTGCCAGCAAAATCGAGCTATCCTGGCCGCTATTGTAGAAAACTGTCATGAAATTAAACGTATAGCAATTTTTTTATATGGAGTTTCGCAACATATTTCTGAATCGCGTTCGCAAACGCGACATATGCTAAGCGTTTAGTGACGGGGTAAAGCAGCATAAGATATCGGTTGTCAACGATATTTAAAGCTTTTTAAATGTTGAATACTTGTAATTAGCAACATGTTTCTCTAACTACACAGAAAAGAGTGAAGTAAATAAATATTAAAAAAAGCATAGCAAGATATTTAAAATTAATAAAAGAAAATATTTTACAAAATGTATATGAGCTTTCAAAAAATATATTTCCAAATATTTTCTAAAATTAGTAATCTATTCTCTTATGAATATTAAATTAGAATGAACCTTGAAGATAATCTTACTAATCATCTTTAAGACGCCTTGCTTGGCCTTCGCCCACAAGATAATAGGGTCTTATACTATTCATGATACAGTCACGCCCTGAAAAAAGGCCAATGTGCGAACAAATTAGAACTAATTCCAAAGACAAATAGATGGTCCGCCAGTCCAGTTGGCGACAAGTTTTCCGATATAAATCAATTCCATCCTGTACCCGGAGGCTTTGTTTTTCTTTCATTTCCTGGATGTGTTTGGCGCCTAAAGGAATCGTGACTGATCCACACGCAAGGTTTCATGAATATGGAGGAGATGAAACCTGCAGGAAGATTCAGGTCTTCAGGGTTGAATTTGGAGATGTATGTGTGTGTGTGTGTTGGAGCTTAGGGAGCAATATCATAATGTTTTCTGCACACTATCAATCCCATTTATGTTGTGCCCGTTTTTAACGGAGGCAAACAATTAATTGCATGTCGAAGTTTGTGGATTAGCGAATGTTTCACCGAGTTGCCACATTACTGCAATGATGCGTAATGGTGTATTTACTGGATGGCATGGTTGCAATTATATTGCTAATGTTAATACCCTTGGCACATCGTTAAGCGTTACTACAAGCTGGTATGTTGTTGGCTATGGACAACAAGTCATGCTGGAATACTCAGGTTAGGTGTCAATCGGCAATTGGAAGCTATTCAATAACATGGAATGTAATTAACGATGTGCTAGGAAAGTGTTTCTAGGTTTCTTTAATAGAAGCAAAAGTTATTGAATGTAACTTATTATAATTTAATAAATTAATCAACTATTTAATTCTATGGATAATTAACTTCATTTTTGGTGATGTGTTATATCCTGAAGAGATCTTTGGTTATATTCGAAAATGATGGTCTTCTTATTTGTTACACATTGCATCATAATATCCTTTTTTTATTAAATCTTTTCTTCTCAGTTACATAAACCTCTTACTGAGCTAGTACATCCTTTCGCCGGTCGTACGGTAATATCTTGTTAAGTCCGTTAAGTACGGTGACACGCAGTTTCGACCCTTTCGACCGAATGTTCCACTCGGATCTATCTCAATCCGAACAATCCAACTATCCGAACCGTTCAAGTCCATTTCGGTGAACAAAGAACTTCAAGATTACGTTCATACGCGTCCTTTTTTTTGTTGCGGAACGAAGTCCTTCTCCAGCAACAGAGGAAAATCCTCCTTAACGAAGAGGAAAACGAATCATTTAGTTCGACGCGTACCCCAAAAGCAAAGACAAAGCATACTGATAGCAACGAAGGAAATAAGTTCGAAACTGGACTTCGAACTGTTTGGCAACGGATGAAGCTACACTATGACTTTGAGTTACGAGAAGGATCTTCGAGAAGATGGGAGAGGAAAAAAAGACGATACTTCTAAAAGAATGATAAACGATGCTTCCTTTCGGCCATGATTCCATGATTAGGTTCCTTTTCGCTCACCCGCTATCGACGTGGAAGCCGTTGTCTACCTCCCACCTGAGGGAACTTGCACATCGTTCACGTTTGTGCAAACATAATTTAGAAACAAAGAAGCGAATCGTTCTGCCGTTCGAGCGATCCAGCACTTCATACCACGTGTGGCTCATACCGAGCGTTGCTTCTTTTCTGCTTCTGTGCCAGTGTCAATAGCTTCAGAGTTCAGTTCATTACCTTTTCGGAGCTGAAGGTTTACGACTGGGTAGCCAAACTGAAAGGTGAACAATTGAGTGGTTCTAGTTTTATTTTTGTGTTTATACGTATTTTTTTCATCTCTTTTGTTTTTGTATTTCTTTAGCATATATTTGGGATTGCTTTGATGTTTCGATTTGTTTTGTTTTCCTGTGCATCGTTACATGAATACTGCAACATGGAAATTTATTTAGTAATGAGATTTTTATATTATTACTTGGATATTAATATTCTTTATTTAAAAAAAAGCTCTACATACATCAGGCAAAAATTATCCTCTTTTTTAGTAACTTTTATTTAGTTTTTTTTCCCTGTCGTTTTTAAAATGTACCATATCTAAATGACAGTTTCGCTTCCTTCAACACAAACGAGCTAACTAATGGCTGCCCCTACCGGAAATGTGTGTCGGAAATGACTGTAGAAAGATTTATTTCCGTTTGATTACCAACCCGGGCTGGTCCTTTGCAACACTTCACAACATCGAACGGAGCAATGATGAAAAGTGTGCCCGTTCACATGGATGTATATTTTTCGATCAACTTTTCTTTGATGAATTTCCATTAAAAGTTTTATTTGCTTTTTTTGCTGCTTTGCTGGATTCGTTCCCCAAAGGGGTTGGTCCGATATTTTGTGCTGCACAACTACACGCTTTTCAAAAGGATGGGAGGAAAAAGTTTTTCAATTTACGAATGATTCGATTGGAGTTGATATCTACTGGTTGATGGTGTTTGTCTCTTTTTGGAATTGAACGTTTAGAATGATAAAAAAAAACAAATTAATATTTTTTTGGGGAAAACATTTTTATGTTTTCTTGGATAGTTTAAACTAGACAAAAAACAGCTCAAAACACAAACAATACTACTTCTCTTCGCTTGCTCTTTATTGATGTTTTGCATCGATATTCTTCAACCAGTATATTAAGATTTTATGCTAACGATGCTTTTATGCGCTGGCAGTAAGAACGATACATTAAAATAAATGTGCCATTGTTCCAACTAAATTCAGAACCCGTATGTTCTTCTCTTTTACTTGATTTGGATATATGTTCCATTGGATTTAATTTGAAACGAGGACTATTGTTTCGTTTGTTTTGCATTTGTATTCTATTTTTCTCACCTTTCTTCATGTATCTATTTTACCATGTTTATAAAAAAAAGATGACTTTTAAAATTATTTACTTCGCCTTTTTTATATTCTTTTGTGATGCAAATAAGAATATGCTTTAGCTTTTGTGAAGAAACGCTTCCAGTTTCAGTAAAAAAAGTAAATAATAATATAAGAAACAATATGTTAAATTTAATTAATAAGATAAATAAAATCTTCCAAATAATCTGCTCACTGCAACAACTAATGCTGCTATTATTTTTTTTAAAGTTAAATATAAATGCTTCAAGATATACTTTGTAACGACTAGCAAACAATTGCCTCCATTGAACACAAAAACTATCGAAAACTTTTTCCTCTTCCCCAAAGAAATGTCTTAGATGGAAACAAGTTTTCTTGCGGTGTTGCGTAAGCGTATCATACCAAGCACTAACTCATATCCCAAAGTGTCCCATTAAATTTTGTTTAGCTAAGCCTACTAAATTCATCCGCTAAAGGGCTCGGGATTAGGGTCGTGTGCATTAAATCAGCGTATTAGTTTGTACCAGACGCGGTAAGGAAAAAAACAACTCTCCCACACTGTCACGATTGGTTCGATGCTTGAACCGGAGGAGATCATGCCAAGCTTATACATCATACGCTTACAAGCCCCGTAGGAAAAATGGCGTTGTAACTCAAGGGAAATTTATCACAACGAGCGTTGTCATCTGGTTCACTTGTTTCGGCACACTTAATCATCACTTGGAATGTTGGAAGTAACAGTTGCTCTGAGTGTGCTTATGACACTTGTTTTTTCTTGTTGGTAAATTGAAGCAAAATTGGATTGTTTTATGTTTCATTGCGATTTCGAGCAGAATGTTTTGTACCCTTCGAGGAAAACATTATTCGAATAAAGTCTAAAGTCTGTTTATTTTAAGTAAAAATATTTCTATTTCTTGAAAACAGACTCAGACAACGAATTCTACAAATGAATTCTTCGTGAAATCATGCTTTTGCATTGGAATAAATTTTCGGAATTTGTAAAACAACAAAAGAGGAAGAATTTGTTATAGATTGGTTGGATATTTTTAAATATGCTTAAATAAAGACGGCTAAAAATATAAAAAATATCATAACTCGAAAAATTATTACAAATATGTATTGTAAAGTAAATACAGTTATCATTAAATAGATTGAAATTTTGCATAATTTTTTTAAAATCTTTCTACCTTATGAATTTCCTTTTTTATTGCAAAGTGTTTATATTAAATTTATTTAAATTTCGTTTACATAAAAATGATCTCCCTTGCTTTGTGCTACGATCGTTGATTGACATGATCCGCACCGTGCATCATGGACTTTGGCTCACACATAAAAATTATGAGACTAAACATTTCGATTCCGTGACACTTCGGGAGTAAACATCATCATCTACTTCATGTAGCATCCGGTGATGGCAAATGTTTCACTTTCACCATGTACAAAACTCAACGAACCGCGTGTGATGTTCCGCACAGAAAGTGTCGACCGCAGAGACGTTCACTTCAAAGAAAACGGGCCAGCATATTGTAGAGGTGGATCAGAATTTTACTCGTTTTGTTTTAGTGGACATTTTTATTATTTTTATTTGCATTTTATTTCTTTAACCTCTGCAGCATAATACTGCCATAGAGTGCCAAAGGTTTTGCGACAAGACGTGCCGACGTGACGAGGAAACGATTTCATGACGCTGTTATGCTGGCGGTTATTCCTTATGACAAATGAGCTGTGAAGTAGAAGTCGGCGCGTGACGCAGCCTTGGATAAGCGTAGGTACGACAATCTTTTATGCTTCTCCTTTCGTTTGTAGACTAAACAGTAAGTAGTGATAAAAAGCTTGAAAGAAAATGAAAGAAATCGCCTACAATTGTCTAAATAGTTTTCTGTCCAGTGAAAGGCGCACAATTTCAGAGCGGAAATTCGTGTACACATAGTTTTTTGGCACGTTTTACCACAAACGCTCGGTGGCAGTAAATTTTGTACGATCACTACGAGACCTTTAATCCACTAATTAGCTGAGAAAAATGTCCCGCTTTCCTTCCCACAACCGTCATTTGCTTTTTCATTTTTTCCTTCTGCAAAAAAGCAAGCGAAAACAACAAAAAATTAATTGCCAACCAACTCCGGGCTGCACTCCGAAATCTGCTCATGCTGCTCCAGTAGCTACTTTGCGCGAAAGTAGACTCTCCGTTTGTGGTCTGTCAGGGTGTGTGTGTGTGTATTTGATCAGCATACAATTACACTTAGCAAACGGTTTAACATTTTGCCAACGTTGCGGATGAGCGGAAAAAATTGGGCGATGATGGGTGGTGTAATAAATTTTCCAACAATCCGACATCGTCGGATGCCGGATTTTTGGCTGTGCGGAATTTCACCGCACGGAACCATTCGCAACCGTTTCAACCGCATAAACTCTTTTCATTTACACCATTAATGGGGTTGCTTAAATGATGATTACTGTAAACAGAGAAATATGTAATGAAATGGTCGAAAGATGTGGGTTGTTGCACGTACAAATGATTACTTGCACGATTTCAGGCGAACAAACAAGATGGAATTTTTCGTGAGGAACTATGTGAGGATTTCGGCGAACTAACTGATGAGATGTCTCGGAAGATGAACGTTGTCGAAAGTGATGTATTCTTCTCTTGGTTGGTTACAGTTGTACATGGGAATGAAAAAGTTTTTGTTCAGCTGTTCATCCCTTAAAAGTGTTCTTTGGAAAGCTTTGGTAGTGCTGAAGTTTTGGAACATAAATAGCAAAATAAAAATGTTTTAATCAAGCCATTCTCATGAAATTTTCATTTACTTTTTCTCGTTTTTTTCAATTCTTTGTATTGATTTCTTATTTTTATTTAACTTTTATTTTTTCATTTCATTTTAATTTTCATTCTAAAAAGTTCGTCAATCAATAAAACTATGAAGACTATGTCGTTGGGAACTGCACTCTTTGTGATAAGTCGAGTAACTTCTTTTAAAGACTTCTGAGTGTTGCTGGATGAGACGGTCTCTTATAATGTCCCTGTTGAGGATGTAGTTTCAAAGACTAGTAAATCATTGGATCTGATTGTTGGGATATTATCGGATCATGGAGATCCCCTCTGAACTCTCTAAGGAGTTTGTAGCTAACTCTGAAACACAGTAGCGAATAGCTAGTTTACTCAGCTCACTCAGGACAACGATCGACATTGTACAATGTTTGTAGAGTCCACGTTAATTGCGGTAAACTCCTAAAGAAATTGATCGTATCAAGATTTTGAATGTCACAAGATCATCAATCGACGAGGTAATACAATTTTTCTATACAATAGCTCCTTTAAATCAAAGCTGAAGATCAAGTACCCCGGTAGCCAACGTAACTCTGGTCGTTAGATTATGAGTTCAAATTTGAATGCGAGCTTAAATTTGTGAATAATGTTGACATTGACAATACAAAATACATCTTGTGGCCTCCAGTTGACGACTCCTGAACTTCAGCTTAGTTGAATTTTTGTGTGGTGTATCTCCGAATTTTATGCAATTGAGCTACATACAACGAACAGACCACTAAAGATCCTTTTAAATATAAGAACAAAAAGTATTCCTTAACAACATTCGTTAGCAAAAGTTGACTGCAAGGATAGTAACCCAACTAACAAAGTGCAACTTGTTGGGCGAAAAGTTTACGAATGTTTCTCCATCATGTGAAAGTGCATTGTGATGTCATTTGGCTAGTTTAATATTAGACACTGTTTCTATCGAAAGCGTAAGCCATGTTCACCCATTGCAGCGAAATAGTTTGTCGTTTGCTTGTGGACTAGAGTGGCAGAACGGTGAAACAAGCTTTCTGCATTTAATATTTGCATACAACACCAAGACCAGCTCTGAACCACTGAACTCACTCAAAGTCGTCATAGAGCATCCTTCCCGCCGCTGCACTACTTTCCAGGGTGAATCCAGAAAGTTGTGTGTTTGTGTGTCTGACCGAGTGTACTCCGGGAGAGGATCGGGCAGCAATCATCTTCTTCAATTAGTGTGTCCCGACTAACAGAACCGAAGGATGAAATGCCATTGCTTATTCGAACCACGTTTGCATCCAATTTCCGACGATGATGGCGAGAAATTCTCGGCGGCAATTACTTCGACGCTGTTGTGCGCACCGAATCCCCGAGGTGTCAGGACGCGCATCAACGGAAGACAAATTAGAGGGACAGGACAGGTGGGGGTTGGACTGAACATCGTCGGTACCGATGAAACTGATTTCCTCTGGCACAGACCGATGGGTTGTGGAAGCATTATGCGTGATAGCTTTCGTTTCGGGCCGAGTTTTCCCGAGATTTAATGCTGGAAATGCTGACTCGGCATCGTTCCGGGATTGGCTCAATTTGCCCGTCCCACTAGGCCTGCTTATGTTCAGCAAAATTCCACCATGCATGTTTGGCATTCCTCCTCCTATACGCTGTATGAACCGTTGTGAGTTCCATCAAATGCATCGAAATTTTCCCGTTTTTCGAATTGTGTACAACCTACAGAAACACAAATTATGAACTAATTTCAAACATGATGCCGTGAACAAAATCAACACCAATAAACCGTTTAAAAGCAGCACTAGCATAAATTTCGCGTGTAAAGCTACGGGAAGTGCAACCGAATGCAAAAGTACTAAACTGCACAGACCTTGTGTGCAGGGTGAATAGCATTCAATTTTAATCAACATTTATGGTCCATTGTGGATTTGGAATGTTATTTCCGGCAAAATGGTGCAAACGCGACGGTAGACAATGGCATCAAACGGATGTCCCAGGGACATTGTGGTTTTTGGACATTAACCACGATGGTATAGAATGGTTGTTACGTGTTTTGAAAACCGCTGACCTCGTAGTAATGGAGACAGAGAGATTCGAAGAGAATATTTGTTAGCAGAATAAATTATTTAGATTCATATTAATTATATTTTAATTTATTTTTATCTCTTTTTGATATAACAATCTGCTATGATCCTTTAATTACTTCGCAGCCTTCGAATATCCTTAGATAAATATCTCGGTTGTTTCTAGTTTTGCGAGGTAGAGTCCAAATGTGTCCGGTGGTGTATAAACGGCTCTGCTTCCACACGACAGGACCGGATATCAAATCCCATCCTGAACGTCTCTTCGTAACAAGGACTGACTATCCGGCTATGTGGTAAAAATAAGTCTAGTAATCCAGAAATGGCCGACACGACCTTAAGTGTCGTTTAGCCAACAAAAGAGAGAGAGAGAGATGGTCTAAATGTGGCGTAAATCGATCGAGGATCTTTGATGCATTAGCTCCGGCGCTTAAGCAGGATACTAGGCATTTCATGGACAATGCGTTAACTATGTTGGTAACTGGCTCTAAATATCTTCCAATGTGTGTCGTAAAAGGTATATTGAAACCAATATTATATCTATATATATAAAATTCTCGTGTCGCGGTGTTAGTGTGCAAACTCCTCTTAAACGGCTGAACCGATTTGTTTGAAATTTTCGCTAAACGTTCGTTAGGTATGAGAATAGGTTTACCGCTATTTTTCGTTTCGCTAGGTGGCCTCTGGCTAATATTATGAGTTCTTTTCTGTTTTTCCTACGGGAGTTATCAAGTAGGCATAGCCATTTTTTCAACACGAATAATGTTGAACACTAGGTACTGAAAAAAAAAGTTGTAACAAATATATCAATCAAAGTAGGTACACATGACGATTTATTTGTGCAATTGTATTCATTAAAGCGTAAAGTGAGTGATAAATAAGTAAAAAGCAAGTGTTGGAATAATTATAAAATGCAATTTAGTGATTTGCGGCTCAGTGGTACATGTGGATCGGCGCCTTACACGGAAGGACATGGTATGAAATCTCAATCGTCAAAGAAAGCCTGAAATGCCTTCTGAAGTAGCATAAAAGAAGAAGAAAAGCCACAAAAAAGAAGAAAAATTGCTTTGATTGGGAATATGAATTGGATTAAGAATGCCAATTATTTAAGAATTTTCAATCAATCAACGATATTCTCTAATCGCCACTCTAATAATACCACACGAATCAAGGTTGAACACTCAAAATGTTTGCTTTAATTGCAAAACGCATGTTAAAGGGCAAAGCTAGGTTTCCCGGGTAAGCTAGTTTAATAATAAAACTATACCTCAACGCTTAAAATTCCCGATTGTCAGTTATGACTCCATTCTTTTCTATCTGAAACACCTGTCGTGAAGGTCAAATTTTTAAACTACATCAAACTTTAAAAGTTTTTTTATAACTTTTAAGCCGAGACTCTGTGATTGTCGTCGGCTGTAAAAAAAATCTTTGTTTGTAGGCAAGTCATGTCATAAAAAAGGCACCAAGCGAATTATAAGCAGCTATAAAGATAAGTAAAGCAGGTTAGTAAAAATCGCAATGTAATCTAGCAGATTAATCCAATAGGCCTATAAGCCTCTATAAGTAAATTGAAAAAAAAGGTTGTTTAATGGATGAATTACTATAATGTCTTTAATTTAATAGCTTCCTTTCAATGATTTTCTTTGAGATTAATATTCAAATTTATTTTATAGAATATTATAGAATTGATAAGCTTATTTATTTTTATTTTATGATTTAGGTTACATAAAAATAATACCATAAAAATGGAGGAATTTCAGTGAATATTTAGTGGATATGAGAAAAATATTTTAATTAATATTTTCCTAAATAACTATTCTTCCTATTCTATACATTACAGGAAGAAAACTAACCGAAAATATACAACATAATGAAATAATAAAAATAAATAAACGTTTAAATAAATTGAAAATAAAGCACATTTCTCTAGGAATGTTATCTATAATCTACATATTTCAAATAATTTCATTCATTCCACAAATGTGCAGACCCTCGTACAGCCATTGCCAACATAAAAAAAACAGCATCAACCGCCCCTAAGCAACGGCACTTTACGCCATTTTCTAGCACGCTCGTGTGCAAATGTGCCATTATCACGAGCCACGGTGTATTTAATTGCATTCTATTTCGATTTTAATGATCATTACCCGGAGGCATATTGTAATTGTATCCACGGATTGCATCCAATGCAGTATATGGTGGTCCCCGTGTGTTTCCATCCATGCCGTGCATGCCGGTTTTGCATTCGATCCCGGATGATTCTGGGAGACAACTCTCGTGCTAACCAAATCCAAAATCTCCACACTGCCGCATGCTTTCCAAGCAGTGGTACAATGGATTGTTAGAAGAAAAAAAAACAGACCCATACTGCCGCGTACCCAGGATGTTGCAGACAAAATGTGGAACCCTAGACCATTGGATCATAATAATTAAAGCATTGCCTGTGGGTCCGGTTCGTTTTTGTTTCGATTTTTAATTAAAATACAACGGTGCGAAATGCGTTCACGTGTTTCTCCGTGTGTTTACGCAGCACTTTATTGCACTTTAAATTAGACGCCGGCTGGTAACGACTTAGCGTAGACGAACCGATATTCACTGTGTTTACACGGTTTTGTCCAACGGGATTGTATTACACCATTGCCGAATGCACGTCTCTACATAGTAGAAAATTACAGAGCCCGTTTTGCTGTATCAAAGTTTCATCTTGCTGCCTTACCTTAAGGGTATGAAGGAAAATAGCGAACAGCAATGTTGCGTCGAATGCAATCCATCGTATTGCGTTGTACTCTTGGCTACACCTGTTGTGCTGTGGATGGAACCAAATTTAATTATCCAACCACATTATCCCGATCCGCAGCAAATATATTTCCGAGGCAAATTCAATACAGAACCACTATTCGCTTGCAGCTTCAATCGAATTTCACTTAAGTTGACAATTTCTTCAAAATGCAAACACGCAACACGCATCTTGTGCTCGTTGGAATTCCATCAACGAGTGGTTTATCGCGTCTAATCCGATTAAATGCCGATGAAATGGAATTTTGCCGAAATCCATTTCCGTTCACTACTCGATTGTGTGTGTGTGTGTGTGTGCAAATCCTTTTGATGTTGAAAGGCACAGTTTCGTAAAATTAGTATTTGACGACGGGGAATTTAGAGCTTAAGGTTTTTGCTTGCATTCGCTGAAAAAGTCATTTAACGCCACGTTTATTAATGGTGTTACGATGGCAAACTGTTGTCAACGGATTAATGTTATAGCTGTGTTTTTGGAATTATATTTTTATCTAATCACAAATAGTGGTAAATTGAACTAAGGCCCAATTTGCTAATGGAATTTTAGCTTACAGAAATAACACAGGTAGATATTCGATCTATTAGTTATTATAGTGTGTTTTTTTCTTTAATTAGATTTCTGTTGAATTTCGATCTGCTGAAAATCTGAACAATTGATTCCTGATTGATTAATATCATTAAGTACCAAAAATTTAATTCTACCAAAAACTATGCTCCAAACGATGATTTTCCAAATAAAATGAGATATTCATCAGTTGTGCATCAGAATGATATACCAAACCTAAGACAAAATCGTTTTTAGTCTAGCATTTTATGATATTTCCTTTCGAAACCCATTACCATTCTCTTTTCCTAACCTATCTAACAAGTTTGGACAGTAAAAATAAACTTTCTTATCTAATCCATCATCTCTATCATCTCTTACTCTTGGGATAAGTGGCGCTTAAAAAAACAAATCGTTCAAAGAGTCGACCAATAAACGTCTGCACCATGTGTTCCCAACTATTAGAGGAACACTTTAATTTAATTTAAATACATAACCGATGAACCTGATGAATAATCATAAAGAAATTTATTTAGCTTCACGAATTGTCAACCGAAGAAGCACTCGTTAGAGGGAAAAAAAGGGGTTTTTTAATTGCTGTCAGATTTCATGCTGTCATTGATGTCTTTTTCTCACCCTAACAATGTGTCTGTGTCTCAGATCTTTTTTTTTTCTTCGATGCCAGATCATATCACATGACTGCTAAATCGATACATATTTGAATGCTAAGGCATTGGAGTCGATTCAATAAAGAGGCACTTATTGTCCAACTACCGCCATAAAAGATATCTCCTCAAGAAGGAAAACAAATGTTCATCAGAAAAATTTCATGAATGGTTGTACTACCTAATCCTCGAAATACACGCTACCTCTTAACTCATTTTTAGAACATAATTTTTACAAATAAGTTAAATTTAGTAACAAATGTATCCTAAAAAGCGGAATTCATTATGAGCTAGAAAGGAAACAAAATTGCATGGAGATTTGACATATGAGGAAGAGACGTGAAATACGTAAATTTTTAGGGTGTTCCGCGGTCCACTATACTTCGGTGTACCTCGAAATGGAAAATGACAAATTTTAAATTATAGAAACATTCAAATATGTTATGCTACTTAAATGATTACCTCAATATTTCAATTCAATCATGATTGCCCGCTTATCGAATTTTTCAACTATATATTATAACTCTACACATTAGTTTCCTCGTCTAAGTTAATGGCCTCTCTAATCTATCATACTAATACATACGACAAGACCGGAGATCAAATCCCATCGAGACCCTGATATCCTCTTTCGAAGAAATAACTATCCTACAAGGGGAAATAAAGTCTAGAAATGTCAAAAATGGTAGGCCAAAAACGCCTCTTGAGATGGTAGTGTCACAAAACAAAGAAGAATCCATAATACAGCCTTAGTACAGACCATTTGCTGTCAAACAGTTGCATGCTGTCAATGCTGTCTATTTCCTATTTTATAGCATTAAATTGTTACAAGCATCACAATACTAAACATAGTCATAGACTGAACACAAACACCCCCAAAAGGGATTTGTTTTTCATTGGACGATAAGCTAAATTGTGACAAAACCGTACACACCTCTACATGGCACAAAAGGAACAAAAAAATAGCGGATTCCACTAGAGGGAGTGAAAGTAAGCGATAAAAATTAAACAAAAAATCTGATCGGTAATAATTACCACGCTTGGTGATCGGAGATTAGTGAGACACCGTAAATCATCACCGTACACACAGCCTACACACGCGTGCCTCTGGAACATTGGGTTGGAGACACCTTACAAAAAATAAATGGACTTGACATCTTGCGAACATTCGGAACATTTCTGGTCGTTCAAGCTCCGGCCTCGTGGCTAGTGGTTCATTTGATTTCCAGATAAACGGGTTAGTCGGCGACGTGTTAGCGTGTTTCATGTGTGCAGGGATAATAAATATTGTGGTCTTGTTTTTACTGCTGCTGCTTCTGCTGTTGTTGCTGCATTTCCATGTTAACTATCACATTCCTTTTTTTTCCTCCTCTCCCTAGTTTGAGTCAGATTGAGTTAAAGATGCAACAAATTGAAATGCATTTTTTGTAGTCATTTTGATGTACGATTTTACCGGGGTTTTCTGTTTGACTAATGGTGTGTTGAAGCACTTAAAGACTAATTATAAAATTGTATCTAATATTTTAAAATATCTGATATGAGGATAATTTTTTAAATTTTCCATTAATAAAACCAACATACTGGTAGTTCACAACATATTTATGGTAAGTAATAATTTTAAACAGATTTTTCGCGAATGCAGTCAATCTTTTAATCTCATTTCTTATAAAATTAGGCGAATAACATAAATTTTTATCTACTTTTCACTATGTTTAGTGTAAATAATTGAATACTAAGAAAGTTATATTTGTTAAATGGTTTGATTATTATACATTTATTTAATGATTGCGCCTTTTAAAAAACAGTTCATTTTATGTTAAAAAATGATTTTTCTTACTATTTAATTTTTAATTGTTTTTTATAATAGAAATATCTCTTTAATTTTCGAAACATTTCCTTTAATTTCAGCAAAATAATGTTTTAAAATTGCAATTAAATTTTTTTTTTTTTAAATTTTACATAAAGTTTATAAATTTTTCCCAAATTTTTATTTTTTCCAACAATACTGTTAACGTGATGCAAATTTGCTTAAACAAGTGCTCATGAAGCCAATATTGCGAAGTATTAAATCACTATAAAGCGTACTTAATCTTTCAACCGTAAGTAGCCGGAATTAATAGAAACTTAATTGATTTCGACGCCAGACTTTTCTCCTTTCCATTAGTCCCACGCTACGTTTGAGTCTCGTTAGATGAAACTCGTAGCTTTACGATTAGTTACTGTCTGTCAGCACCATCTCCACTTGCTGGGATTACAAATCGATTCCATTTTACACGATTTGCTAGTTAATAAGTGACACTTTCCATCCTGCACAATTCTCCGAAAGCTTTAACCTTTGCTCGTTAAGTGCAGTTTTATAGCAACCAGCAGCAATCACTGCGACAGCTCTACAGTCATTACATTTAGCCCGATCTTCTAATTACTTGTCCAAAAAGAACGAAAAAGGGTTAATAATAGTTGCGGAACTCATGAACAGACTTTGCAGCGATAGCATTGTTTATTGGAGCATAAAAAAAACGTTCCACTGGGTTGATGTTATGCGACGAAAATCGTAAACTTCCTTCGTAACGCTTCCGTAACGTCGCGTATCAAGCGTCAAACTCGTCGATAAAATCAACTATCAACGTAACAAGGCGCTAGCACGCTTCAGACACGTCCGTCTGAACATTGGCAAAGGGTGGCTTTGGGGTCTTGTTTTTACTAGCGGTAGAATTTAAACCCGACATAGATTCATCTGCTTTATAGCATCTTAAATGGTTGGCTATTTGTTTTGGGGAGCGAAGAGATTCCGGCCACTTGGTGGGATCGCGTCGCGACATGATTACACTGCCAATAAACTTTAATCACTGCAGGGTATTACCTTCCATCCCACGTCAGAATAGTGCGAAAAATATGTTTGTCGCAAACGTTTAAATGGCTGAGGATGCGTAAACACAGGCTGGAATCTTGTGAATTCATTATTTCTTTGCTTAAATATGATGATTAATTTATTGTTTATTGTTAATTAGAAACACTTTCGAATTTTAATTATTTTTTTAAAAATACTTTCAAGCTTCGTCGCTTTTACTATGAAAACAATTATGAAAATTAAATTAATTAAATTTTAAAATTTAATGAATTAAAAATTAGAATAAGTTTAAAAAACACTTCAAACGCATTAACTTTATAGCATTATTTTTCCTTCTTTTAATGGCGCCATATGTTCCACCCGTTATCTTCCCCCAAGACCACCAGCTGAAATAGTTTAAAGGTTAGCCAGTTTATCAGTTCTACATACCGATTAGCTCGATACGTTTAACTTGCCCGGTTTTGCATGTCGGATGTGCAAAAGTACACACCGTACGGCTAGAAAACCATGTATGTCGTCATGTACCGACTACTGACCATGGTATTAAAGACGCCATGGATGAGAACTTCGACGCGAAAACTTCGACCTCCCTCGGTGCCCGGTCCCGTGTATGTCGCGTGTTGTTTTCTGTTTCGCGCAGAAAGTTGCTACCAACCGTACCAGGGTAGCTGATTTATTGAAACAGTATGTATTTCCAGCAGCTTAACGAAGGGCAATCGCAGAAGCATCTAACGAGAATATGGTCAGAATAGGGGGAAAAAAAGGAATGCGAGATTACGAGCGTAAATGTACAAAGTGCGATGGCGGCGCCATTCGGTATTCGGTAAGCTTTTGCGTATGCATCCGTAAGGTAACAGATCTTGACAAAATTGGCTAAATTGTGTTAAAATTGCCAAAAACAAAATCTAGAATTATTGAATATTGCACTGAAGAATTGTGTCTGTTTATAATATTTATTCTTTATTTAAGTTTATTTTATTCGTTTTTTAAGTCATACTTTTGTTCTGCCTCTTATACAAAAAAAAAATCTTTTAATAGACATAAAAGTCTTTTAAAAAATAGCAAAAATAAAAAGTAGACAAATACACAATACTAATCATAGTTATAATAATAATAATAATAATAATAATAATAAAAGAAGCGCAAGAGCGAGAGGAAAATGATGAAAACAAGAGAAACGGGAAGCTTAAGGAATACAAATCAATTAAATAGCCGTGTAACGAAGGAAAAAGAAAAAAAAAGTAATTTTAAGGATAAAGAAAAAAAGAAACTAAAAGTCAAAAAAGGATGATGGCGAACTGAAAAGAGACGAAAATGAATGAAAAGAGGAGAAAAACAAAGAACTAGAAACGAAGTCACTAGTTTAGATTAAACATATCTCAGTTACATTTCGTTCGGTTAAGTTCCAATTTTGTGAAATAATTTTCCAATATGTTTTGTGTTACATCAATAGTGGGTTTCTTATTAATTGATAAAAATTGTATAAAACTCTTAAAATTATTTTACCATGGTCTGACACGTGTCATACATTCCGTTAGCAACTGTAAAATTTCTTATGCATCGTATTGTTTCACCCGCTCGACACCGACGGTAATCATAAATTCAAATGCAATTCTCGAAAGATTTCTAGATTAAAATATATGATACCAACATCTTTCTAGACAGCGATCCGGAAATCTGGGATACACTTCCAAGCAAACATTGCATTGGCCGCCCAGTGATTCATTTAAACGTGCATGAGCACGAAATGACATCTCACCGTCGGTACGCGCAGCGGTAATGGTCGTTGATATGGTTAAAATGGATCAGTACGCCAAAGTACTCTCGGTGGCGAGTTCGTTTTTGTTTTGTATTGTGTGTGTGTGTGTGTGTGTGTGTGCAAAACGTTCGCTTTGAAGTCGTGCTGAATGCTCCGAAAAGGAAGCGTTAGCCTTTCGCTAAAATCAACTATTGGTACGTTGGCGGCAAACCTTCCTAAGATGCACAACATCTCTATCTGCGAGCACGTACGTGGTGCGCTACCAGCTGCTGGACCAGCGCCTAAGATGCAGATAAAGCATGGGTGCGTCCAGCTGACATTTCAATGCATTTGAATGCCCACGTGGATAGGGAAATGAGGAAATATAATACCGCCCCAAGAACGGTCCCCACGTTTGTCGCAAGTTTCCACAAAGGGGTGTCCAATTCGAAGTGGAAACCCATTTCGTTGACCGTGGACGAATGCAATCCCGTGTTGCAGTAGCTTTGGATTACTATTTTTTTTTCTAGCTCCCTTTTCAGTTCTTACTTCCCATTTTCATGATATCAAGATTTGTATCTAAATTACAACTTGAAACTTCACGTTCTACTTCACCCTTTGGGAAGTTCGCGTGAGCCCACGGGCACCGAACTCGAAGGTGGTCGACATCTTCGCGTGGTCGTGGTCGGGATGAGGAGACACAAAAAAATAGCAAACAAGGAGAAACATTCCAGCATGGAAAACGCCAACCGCCCGCAGAACGATCACACGGTGGAATGTGGATTGGCTGAAGATCTATTCCAAATTCGTTCCGAAACTACTCTTCCCCCAAAACCCGTGAGGCAAAAGAAAAATGAGCTCATCTTGTACTGGTGGGGGCACCGGGTGGAAAGCAGAAAGGGGTCACAAAACTCAACGGGCGGTGCACTCGAAACCGTGCCCGAGCTGGAAAAGCCCTTTGGGTAATAGTTTAGGTTTCCACTCGTTTCGAACCACACCAGGCACCATGTTGAGCATACTTTAAGGCTCCCAGCGCGTGAAACCTGATTCTGTCTTTTATGCAAAAAAAAACGGTGCTCGCGCCCGATCGCAAATGATGATCACAGATGTTTTAGCGACCACGCGCATTCGCAGAATGGTCGTCGATGTTAGACTTTGTGGGGAGTTCGTTTCGACCAAAGAAAGAACAGCATAAAGTATTAAGTTACCGTGTGCGATGTAGTTGATAGGACCTTTTTTTATCTGTATCGGTTGATCCGCAGAGCTAAAAGGGAAATATTTAATATGACTCACTGACTCTTCGATCAAGCGTGCAACAGATGGGTTTTGATGCGTTATGTTGCGACCGTATGATTTTGGGGTTATGGTATATTTAATTTGCTTCAAAATATAGACTTTGTGTAGTCTAAGTAATGTAATATTACATAATCCTGGCAATGCTCAATATTAGTGGCTTTCAAATATAATCAATTTGTTTGCAATACACACAATATTTCGTTGTACAATGTACAAACTTTGTTCCTGATACGATTGAACGATGTTAAATGGACAATATTTTATACTAAGATTTTTAATTTAAGGAATATTTTAAGTCACCTTGAACGATACTTTCAAGTCGAAAAACAATATAATTTACTATAGCGTGAACTCTGCATGGTAAGAATATGACAGAAGTAGAAGTCATGAAGACACTCTTATTGCTCCCTCATCAGTCGAGGACTTATTATTATCCTGGTGGTCCTTGTTCGGAACCTACTGATGAAATCTTCGATAGTTGCGAAATAAGGAGATAAGAATATGAAGGAGATCTTGAAATCTGGTGGGAAGATTTGAATAGTGTTATCACCTTACTAGGTAAATATAGTCTCACTTTAAATTTTGCCTTACATACACTGTGGAGTCCGTGGAGATGCTCTTAGAAGGTATCCAAAATGGTCCAATCTTGGGTCAAAAGTTTATCTCTCTCTTGTTGGCTTAATAACCCTAAAGGTCATGCCGGCCATCTCTGGTTTACTAGACTTATTTTTGACACGTATCCGGATTCTGGTTAGTCAGTCCTTGCTACGAGAAACAGTCGCAATGGGATTTGATTTCGGGTCTTGTCGTGTGGAATAGACGTCGTTTATTACTAACAACACCGGACTGCCCCGGGTCAAAAGTCAACAACGACAATAACATTGATTTTGAGATACGCGTTAGGACGTTTTCTGCCAAATGATAATTATATAGCCTGAGGAACTTTCCCACAGAAAAACTGGTGACAATATATTCGCTGCACTCATGTACACCTTCGAAAAGAGGAATCTGTCCACCACCTTTACAACAATTGTTAGCTGAGTTTCACAGAGATTTTTCACAGAGACTTCCAAGGATTTTTGGCTTCTTATAAATCGAAGGACATCACATCTGACAGTCGCAACAATAATAAACTATGCGTCTCACCGTACCGTGAAGTATCTACAAGATGAAGTATATCGTATTTTCGTATTTAACTATTTAACTTAAGGCTTAACTTAAGATATTAAATTTAAGATAAGGAATGAATGAATTGTTGGAGGGACTTTTGTCGTAAACCAAAATAAGCCAATATAAGAAAGCAAATAAGAATCTTTAAAGAACTAATTTACCTTGCGCTTTACTTTACTTTTCTTATTTATCCAAATATCGATTCCAAGAAGAAATATTGCATTTATAAGATCTTGTAATCTAATTACACACTTATGGTAAATAAAATTACAGCAACTTTTATTGAAGTGATCAAACTAAACACCGGATCTACTACATGTAACACACAATCACTTTGTATCTCAATGTAGTAGATTCACACGGGAAGATAATCGTCATGACAGCTTCAAATATCGAATCGCACCGTGACGGGATGATTAACGGTCATATGCTGACCTGCCCTCACTATTAGGGGGAACCATTTAGGTTACATGCGCTTTAGAAGTTTCAATCATTGGAAACCCATTTACAACGTGTCGTTGCACTTTTCTGCCCGACCGGTCTTTAGCGCGTTGAAAGGGTGAGTCATTAGCATGAAAGGGCAGGGTCGTTCATCATAAGCATACTGTAATTATTTACATGCTCGTTTGCTATCGGATGCTCGAAATCGTTGGCTGCATTTTGTTTGAATCAGTTTTAATTAAGACACTCATTACGATGACTATTCAATCGTTTAAAGTGCAATGAATCAATTTTCGTTTTTTGACTCACCCTTAATGGTTTATCTATTGGATGCCTAAATTACACTCACAAAAACTTGGCATGTGTTATTTGCTCCAAAAAAGGCGTTTGGAAATTTAGATTAAAAATTTCATTACATATTTTGAAACCTTTTTCTGGAACTAACATGCTCCGTAAATTTGTTTGGTATTTTCTTCCAGCTCGTTACTAGAACGACATTTGTTTTTAGTTTTTAGTGGTACGTAGAGGAAAAAAGGGCTTAAGCTACTCATTCTCTTGGTTTTCAAGTGTTTTTTTTTTCACCCTTTTAGGACGAAGTTCACAACGAAAGCAATTTCAAAAGTTTCACCAAAAGTCACCACGAAAAATAATTCATCTTGTGTTTTTGGTGGCAAACCCGAAGACAGAACCAAATGCTAAAACCACGTGCCAAGAAAAGAGTGTAAAAAAAACGAAAGGGAACAAAGAAGGAAGAAAAAGAAGTAATTTCACTTAAGCAGATTTGTGCAAAAATCCCGCATTCCTGCCGGAAGTACCTACTTACGAGCAAAATTTAAATTGGACACTCTTGAGTGCTAAAAATGTCTTCCTCCTTCAAACCCCTACTTGCATTGCAGGCAGGAAAAAGTTGCATTTTTCGATTGCAATCTGTAGGGTTGTACTAAAAATAATGATAGTAATTTGTAATAAAAGCAATAACTGTTCTATTCATTGACTATTATCGTTTATTCTTCTTAATTAACTTTATTATGTAGTAAAACTTTTACAGTATTTTAATAATCATTCCCTCAGACGTATAACAAGCTGAAGTTATTTTTTCTACAACCCAAATGAGTAAGAACGTAACTTAAAAAAACCAAACGCTAGTTGCTATTTATTCGGTTTCCAAATTCAATTTAAAAGTTGCACTTTTATTGCACAGTGTCGGTTGGTGCTCTAAAAAGCTTTGCGTCTTGGCATCGGAACCGGAAAAGGACTTTGGTGAAAATGTATGCCACCCCATGGCTTTTGTGTGTATATATGTGTGTGTGTGTAGGTTTTCCCATGATTCTGTAAGGCCCGATAGCAGGCAGTTGCCACTTTACCACATTGCCGAGCCGATGTCAGCATTTTATCCCGGTTGGTTTGGGCACAGTGGCATTGAGTTTCTGTATAACTCTGTGTGTGTGCGAATGTTTGTTTGTGTGTGAAAAGGTCAAGATAGAAAAACTAAATTGAAAAATAATGGCTCCGGGACAGTGGAGGATGGTAAACTTTGCGGCTACACTCAAACACCGCTGTGGCTTTGGCTACGAAAATTCCCAACGCGCCCCAAAGCAAAGAAGACACGGTTGACCGCTGTTGGATTGTGTATACGAGTTTTTTTTCCCATTTATGGTTTTCCTCGCACGGAACTAGTTGTGTCCTGATTCGAGAATAAATTTATGGAATTTGTTAAAGGAAAATAAATTGTCTGATTTTTGCAGGTTTTTTTTTTGTTTTAGAAAACGTGGTATTTCTTAGAATTGTTAACTTTGTTTTTTCGTGTGTTTTACAACTCTTTTTCCTTACATACTTGCAACAAGTGTTTTTATACTTTTACATATACTTATATTTTTACTTATACTTATACTTGTACTGTTAACTTTTAAGTAAACAAGAAACTCTACACATTTACAGAGTTCTAATTATAATATTTCACTCTTCTCTATAATCACCACCCCTAGCTTGTAAGAAATATATTCATCAAGTATATTGCTAAACACGTTGCAGGGCATTACATTTATGTAACACGATATCATGTTTATTATACACCAAGCATGAGTTCTTTGTGTTAAGAAACGAACCATCGACAGGTTTACTTCAACGAAAATGCTGGTTCGTTATTAGAAAATGAAGTCGTGAATAATCTGATATTCATTATTCGGTTAACAATGAAATTCGATGATAATTGTTGTTTCAGATCTTGAATATTGTTTAAATGATTTTTCTATTCTCTGCAAATAAATTTATTACAAATGGCAATTTAATAGAAATCTCGTGTACTCTTCTAAATTAAATAATCAAATCAAACCAAATAACTATACTCTGCTCGATGCATACCGAAGCAAGATTACCACTAATTGTTGCTAGATGTAATACTTCCCTCAATGTTCAAAGCAAAACACAAACTCTGCTTGTTTGCTTGAAAATTATCCATCGAAAGGATCCATCCCAAACCAAAGCTTCAGAGGAAACGATCACATTTTCCCTGGGTCGTATATTTCCTCCCCAAACCGGAAAACCACGTACACGCACGCAGTATTATGCCAATGGGATGAAAATTTCTTGGCACCACGCCATCACTGGACGGTTCTCAATCAACAAAATTCTACCGTAGCAACCATCAGCAAAAGGAAGAGTTGTTTCCATAAGCCATTTCCCCTTACATGAGTAGCATCTTAGCTTTCGCCAGGACGCACCAAGACAAAATGACAAAAGACGATGTGCTATTCAGGAAACAGGGAAACTACTACCGCACATAAAACATCCTCACATGAGTCCTGCAAAACGGGTAATTAAAGTTTTCCCCAAGTGGGGCTTGTGGTGACCAAATCCTTCCTTTCCGGTTCTGTGTTTGTGTCTGTGTGTGTGTGTGTGTGATGTGGTATTCCCTTCAGCCAAGGATTTTGCACCGTGCAGAAAGGCACTCGGTCAATTGTGGAAGAATGATGGCGAACGGAATCCCGCCCCTTGGGAATGCCCGCCTCCGTACCCATGGATTAATTTATCGCTTATTTGTTTCCTTGGCACGCTTCTTCCTTTCTGGTGTATGTGTGATTTCTTCAGGGGTGGAAAAGGTGGTCACGGGTTTGGTGGTCAAAGAAGGTGATGTGGTTTTCCTTGACCTTCCCATGGCCAACCCGTCGATGTATCGAATGGATGTAAGTTCTGGCAAAGGCTCTCACATCTTCTACCTCGGTTTCATGTTCACAGATACGCATCGAAAGTTGTTGGAAAATTGCATGTTTAATTGAAGAGATGTGATTAGATTCAACAATAAAATTATGCAAGTTTGCCGAGTTTTGCAACCAATTCGATGCTGCATTCATTGACTTCAGTATCGGAAGTGGATGTGGAATAATTTAATCAATTCTAGACAAGTTGTTTAATGCTAGGCTTCACACACCCTTTCTCTTCCTTTTACCGCAATTTCATTTGACTTTCTTGTATTCAAAGTTATAGGAAACATTTCTTTTTAAATTAGAAAAGCAAATTGTTTATAATTATCACTTATTATCATGTGTATGTGACTGATCCTAATCACTGTATAATGTTATCTTAAGTAATTAAGCATACATGTGTATATATCTTATATGGCTGAATTACCGTCGTTACTTGAGAAATGAGTTATTCAATTTCACTGTTTGGTTCTTGAACTTTGTACTAACTGTAATTCATATAATATCCATACATTTTAATCCTTTGCCAAAAATTGCATTATAATCCCTTGCACTATCCCTAGTTTAATACTTTGTAATCGTTATATATTCTTTTTAATATTTCAATAAGTTTGTTTTCTTTTTCATTACATAAAAAATGTTTTTGATTGTAAATTAAACTCAATTCAATTAAATCAAACAATTCTTATTTATTTAAATCACTTATATCGTCAACTTATTTATTTACACAAAAAAGCCACCATTTTTCAATATCATGAACGAATTCCCTTTGTATTTTTTTGCTTGAATCTTTTATTTGTTGTAAAAGTCTAATAAATTAAAAATGTAAAAGATTAAAGATAAAAAAATTATAATCTTACATGGTCGCCTTATAGACAAAATATATAAAAATGATACAAATAGTTTAGTCTAAATATTAATTTCTCACGAAGCATCGACAAATACAACAAGTTTTAAAATATGTTTTCAATTTCCAGATTGTTGTGTTATCATTTTATTCAGAAATTCAGAACCAAGAAACATGTATTTCGTTTATATTTGCGATTTTTTGTGTAAAATTTTCATCTTACATTAATTTATGCATACGAACTAAGCAAATAGAGGGAATGCCATTTTATTGTATTGTATTGTAAAATCAAATGATGGTATGCAACGAATAAAACTAACTTTTCCAGTACCCTTTTTTAAACACTTCTACAAAAATTTATTATCCTGAAGCTGTTTTGCATCAGTGTAAAAGATTCATCACTGCAAGCAGTTCGTTACCCTGATTATTGAAATTAATTTCCATCTTTGTTAAATCGTTTGCTAAGGTGCTCCATTCGGTTCATTCTGTGTTTTTTTTGCTGTGCTCCATTTGATTTTGCCCTTAAACGTAACAAGCGGTGAATAGCAAGGAGAAGTGACCCGGCACGGTAGAAGGTATTTAAGGTCATTTAGTTTAATTTATCGTGACAATGGAAGACAGTTTCCTACCGAGACAAGATTTATAGTGACATCAGTTAAAGCGCCACTTGCTGGTTTGGTTTGCTTGGTGCAGCGTACAGCCACACAAGTACACCGGCAAGCGGTATCTACATGCCCGGGCACAGAAGACTCGTGTCGTCCTGCAAAACTGCTCCCATCTAACTAATCCGTACTGAATGGGTAAGAAAGTAAAGTTTCACCCCCATTCCTACCCTGCCGGGAGCCATTTTCTGCAAAGCATGCACCGTCAAAGCGAGTGAGTACTGGCAGTAGGCACAAAATAGATTCCACCGAATGGTGCGGCGATCGGTTTTCATGCGCGACATGTTGGCTGAAAATTGATTTCATCGATTTCCCTGTGTACCACCCCAGTGCAATGCACCCGTATTGTCGTTTACCATCGACTCTCGGTCCATTTGAAGCGGACAGAGTATAATCCGCGGCCGGAAAGGTTCCGCCGACCAATCCATTCCTTCGTTACTTCCTCCCAGAAGGTGAGTTGCGTTGAAATGGATTGATTTATCGAACCACACCAATCCGGAACACAATCTAAGACAATCGAACGAAATCGAGAACTTGTCTGCACGTTGGTTTGGGGTAGCTTTCATTTGGCACGAAGTCTATCCACTCTCGTGGACCATATCCACCTGCCTGTCAAGTGGCAAATCCTTGAACACTCCACGTACACGAACGTAAAGCCTTTCGCGGTTTTGTCATAATTGTGTTTCCGAATCAATCGACCAACCCCCCGGTAATTGGTGAGTGATTTGTTTTCCGATTGCAGTTAAACTGATTAAAGTTTCTTACCCACCCATCCAGACGGGTGCAATCGTTTATGCAAATTGACACGAGCGACACGATTGAGGTTATTCCGGTGTGGAACTGTTGCTTTCGAGACAGAATTTCTCAAGTTTTCCAAGCTTAATTGAGCGTGTGAATTAGAAAAGCTGGTTGATATTTAGTATTAATTTTTGAGAAATTAATGATTCATATGAACTACTCCTTTTCATTCTTCGTAGAAGTGATAATTGTTTCTAATAGATATGATTCAAAAAGGACATTTAATAGTTTATTATTGCAAATGAACCCTAAATGAGGAAACCACGTGTTGTGCTAGACTAATTGCATACCTTTAGGCGTAAAGCACGTACCTCAATTTTCACGATTTCAGTACGGAAATGACGCTTTAAAGTGAAAATTAAAGCTTTGAAAATTTAACATCGAAACCAACTCAAGCGACAGTTGAATAAAGCATCAGGTTAGCTTTTGTTTATGAATCTTAATTCTGAATAAAAAAAACTCAAATAACTGCACAATACTGGACAGCTGTTCACTCTAAGAAAAAAACGTTCATTCTCTGAAAGCATTTCCTTCCTCTTTGTCAATCGCGCAAAGCATAAAAAACAAGAATAAAAAAAACACCCCAGAAACATTACCATTAAGCCCGGAAACGACCTCAAAATCCTCTCAATCAATCAATTGAATTTTCCACATCCGTTGAATTGGAGCCTTTTTGCTTCTGGTGGTGGTGTTGCGTCTGCTTAGCATTCCACTCAAGCTTTGCTTCGCCGGTTTGATTCGTGTTCACGTTTCCATCGGGCTTCGCCTTCGCGTGCCTTTGCGTTGTGCAGTACAGCTTGCGCTGCTATCGCAAAATGCAAAAATAGTTAGATCCTTCGTAGGATGCCGGTCCTGAGTCCGGTACCGTACATCAAGACAATGAACAAAAAGACGCTAGGTGAATCGGAAACTCCGGAGCGGTTGACGGCGGTCGACCCTCGACTCGGCATGCGTTGATTTGAATTCCATCGGTTCGATTGGTACGGCGTCTTAATGCACCACTTCTTGGAGCGTTTTCGCCCTCAAAACGCCGCCCGATGTATAACGGTCGGGGAAATCCATCTCGAGACTCGAAACGAGACTCATTTTCGAATTTAATTTTCCGATCTGACATGCTTTCAATCAGCGGGTCGGTGTCTGTACGTATGGAACCTCACTGTCCGGGTTGGGTGAATAAAAGGAAAGCCTTTATTTCATCGAGAGTGAATTTGATCGCAGGACGCAAAACAGCAGTGGAAGTGAAGGACAAAAAAAAAGAAAGTACAACGATTTAGCATCCGTCATTTGGAACCGCAAACGAACCATTATTCCGTCCATGTCCGGAACGCTGGCAGCTGGAGCATTCGAAAGGCGTGAATTCGATTTGCGGGTCGATAATTCACCAGAGCTGACGA
Organism: Anopheles funestus; assembly: GCF_943734845.2. Taxonomy (NCBI): domain Eukaryota; kingdom Metazoa; phylum Arthropoda; class Insecta; order Diptera; family Culicidae; genus Anopheles; species Anopheles funestus. Next base: position 73,699,253 of record NC_064599.1, on the reverse strand, counting down.
ATCGAATTACGTTCGGGGTGACAATTTTTCTTCCACACCCGTGTGACAGCTAAAGAAGTGAAGATTTATCTCCAATGACTGACAGGTACGTTCCTTTTTTGTTGAGTGGCTGGAAAAGGGATTGATCGTGGGAAGAGTTTGGCACTGGATTGAATGATTGAAGTAAAAACTTTAAGCTCGTTTGTTGTTAAATGATCGATTCGTATAACAAAGTGGTTAGTACAATTACCAGTACGCATTATGCAAGCTTTAACTGTGAAATTTTTTGTTCGCCTAATTTTTCTATGCAAAATGCTTAAAAATTGAAACCAACAAATATTAGCTCTTAAATTTGATTTTTCATCTGTTATTAATAATATAAATAAAACTTTAAGATAAAAGTATAGTAATCTGGTAAATTAAAAAAGAGCTAAGCAATACGAATAACACAGCAAGAAAATGAGAGACCTATGGCATCCTTAAATGAAGACCGATTGAAATCATCAAACTCCTCCCGGCAGCTCAGATGAGATTTGTCACCATAATGGATCGGTTGATTGTAAAGATATGAAATCGGGCAAAAATTCCCAAGCGACAAAAATTGCATAATATAAATCTGATGTCCACGAAGAGTCAAAGAACTCGAACGAAGAATTAAAATCTTCAGAAATAACGAGACCACCTGAACCCTAACCAACTCTCTCTTCACTGGCTGGCTAGGAGGTATGGAAGACTTTGCTCTTGCATAGGACATTCTTGGGAAGTTATTGTGGATGTAGAGGACCACAAGGTAAGGAATACAGGTTGAGAGACTGAAACATTTGTCAGAGTCGTTGAAATCACACGAAACACTAAAAGAATTTGGAATAGTTTACAATTTTGTGTATAATATAATTGCAGCAAGGGTCATGCCAAGTACGGACTTGAACATATGGTACACATTTTATATCTGATTTTTAAAATTCAGTGATGATGTGTGAAGGGTACAACCAACTAAAATGCAATGGTCTAAGTAACTAAGTAACTCAATTCTCAAAGTGAAGAGTTCGTATAAAGATCCATTTAGACATTACATTCAAAATATACTACGTTTTAACTAAGGAGTCAGAGTACTTCTCTGAAAGCAGAATATAGTATAGTACTAGAGTGGAAAGATGCGTGACCAAAAAGTACGTACAAATATCGATTTTGCAAGGGTTCTAACAGGTACTCGTTTGCGACGTTTTCTGTATGCTGGAGAGCTGAATCAGGTGGAGATACACTTTTCCAAGATTTGATGGAACTTCCTTGGAATGGATTGATAATTTTATTTTTTTTTTTAGCTGAACTATGAGTGAAGAACTTTAACAAAAAAGTTGTAGAATTGACAAATATTGTCTTATTTTTTTAAATATTAAATGGATTTCTTATTGCTTTGTTTGTACAATCACAATCACAATAATTCCAGTACTGATTCCACCATATCTGACATATTACATCAACAACACCAGTCATCCATGTTATTTCAGACAGAACAAACAATGTTTTAGTGGAATTACACAATAGCAAAACTGCTGCAAAACACGTGCTGTAATATGCTTCCCCAAAAGATGTGCATGTGTCAGCATACCTCAATTTCTTCCTCGTATCGCACTCATTCCGATCCAATATGGCAAGGCCACATACATTCCATTCCTGGAGATACGGTTCGTCGTCCTTGCTTAATACCTGCCACGGAAAAGAAAGAAAATGTCATCCCATATTAACGTTACTGGCACGTCCAAACTATAACAATAATCTAATAGCTAATGGGGACATTTGCTTGTACTGCGGAGCATCCAGTCATATTCCGTACTCCCGGCAGACTGTCGTTCCTCGTTTGCTACGTGACCGACACTCGTTGTACGTTTTGCACCTTTTGATCTGATGCTTTCCTTCGGCAATTGCAACAAGCGAAAAGGAATCTATCTTCCAACCCCTGTCGAAGGGCAAATGACTAAAAGAAAAATGGAGAACACGGAGGTTTGTATTCTTTTTCTTTCCTTACGTTTGCTTCAAATGTTCCAACAAGAAGTTAGTTGGTCATCCGATTGAAGCACCGGAAAAGAAGACTCGGTGTGCGTTTTTTTTTCTTTCTTACTCAATCATCGTCCAGCATTGGAGTCTTGGGGTCTTTTGTTGCGTTAGTTTCATTCCGCCTGTCACATGTCTTTGGCAATCGTCGTTCGGTTAGCGTTTAGTTTCCTTTATATCAGTAAACATTCATCTTCTGCACGTCGGACACAAACGAGTACCGTCGTCATGGGGGGCCACGGTGGTTTGAGGGAAGTAATTTTCCCCTCGTCCTTTCCACTCCCCCTCGGTATGGTAGGGAGGGGAGGGTAGGAGTTTCCCATCCAACCCGAACGCAGGAAGTGTTATCACGTGGAAAGTTCAAAGCTACGACAATCCTGCCAAGGGCGACAATCTTCCAAAGCGACTGCAGAGACTTCGTGGTGATGGTGGGAAAACTTTTCCTCACCAGAGACAGAGAAACGGGGATTTTCTTGGGTGAAATTGTACACTGCGGCAAAAGATGGTGCGCAGGCATTGTCGAGGGAAAAACGTTACAATTTATTATGTACTTGGAATTCATGGTGAAGCACAAAGCGAACGCGTAACCTCCCTGTTGGAAGCAGTTAGACGAAGTAGGTGGAGAGACAGAAAAAGAGAGGGAGGGAGAGAGAGGGACATAAACGGGAACACCAATGCGACATATGTTTAATGGAGCTCGTTTAACTACGTTTCAGCCACCTTTTGTGACCGTCTTTGCTTGCAAAAAGGGCGCAATGTTTCGGGGCAGTGTAACGATAGTTTTGCTCGGTTGCAGACACGTGAGGAATTTGCACGTTTTCTTTAGACTTCAAGAGTGATACTAGTAGTAGTAGTAGTAGCAGCAGTAGTACCAGCACTGTTACACTGAGAGCTTTCCATTCAGAGGACGGTGTGATTAAATAAATATTTACCACCAGTGTACCACCGTTTGTGAAGAAGCACAAGAGTACGACACAAAGTGAAGTGGAATTCTTACTCAACGAACCGGCTTCAGCTTTAGACAGGGATAATAGTTTTAGTAAGATGTTTCGGTCCGAAACGACGAACGATCCGGACTAGCAACTTCTTCTCGAAGGACTTCGCCAGCGGGACTTCTTCTCTGTAGTTGTGCGGGTAAACTTTCCCAACAGACCCAACTCATGGTTGCAGGCTGGTTTTTGAGCGTATTTTAGGGTTGTTAAACTCAAACGCAAGGAAAAGCTCACCATTAGCAAACAAAACCCACGTCCCATCCGATGCCGGCGTCGCCATTTCTGTAAAGCTTCCGCTTCGTCTGGGAACAGATTGCCATGTCCAATTAGAAAATGACCGAAGACGTTCGTGGGAGTGGATCTGTTAAGTTAGATCCACTTATCGCTTACGATGGAGAATATACGGGAAGGAATTTAATTAGAGTACACAATCTGCTCCACTGTTACGTAGAGCACGCTTCAGAGGTAATTAAACGGTATCACAGGTATATTTGCAAACTGGTGCACGATGTAGGACGTGTAGGACAGTTAACGGAGCTTTATGTAATTCGAACGAACGAACGTCGGGAGAATTGTGTAATGTTATATCATGTCGTTAAAAGATGCTGATTTTATAGTATGTTTAGTGCTTACGAATACATCCTTGTACCTAGTCGAAGGACAACCATTCTTTCTTTTTTTGTATACAATTAAAAATGTTGTAATCTGTAAGATTGAATATTGGTAATATGTAAATTTTATGGTAAAACCCACAAAAATGATGGTGTGGGATCGTCCTACCTGACGAACTGATTACTGTTAGAGTTTATCTAGAGTGAGTGAGTATGACAGATATGGTCGCGTCGGGTTTAGCTTACATCTTTCACATTATTAAGTTCAATTTCATCTAAAATGTGATGGATTCTAGTAAAGCTATAATTCAATACTAACTGTGGTTGCTTTATGGCGAGATACCCTCAAGACAAAGTTCTACAACTTAGGCTTCGTGGACAAGACATTGCAACTGTCCCCGAAAAAGACTATTTTTATGAAGAATGAATAATATTACTAAATCTGTAGGATTTACTGCTCCGCAAGAAAGATCTAGGGACACCTGCAAACTATTTGCGTGGATAAGAAAATTCAGGTGTTTAACTAGTGAGACAGGAATGAGCTTGATGTAGTTTCCTTGTAGATATAGAGCTTGTACTCAGTGTCCTCAGCGCAATTCTTGGATTCAGTGTCCTAAAGAGCTAACCAAACATGGAACTTTACTGAAACACTATTTTTCAAACGAACAATTTGTAACACTGGACAATAAGGCCGAAGCCGTAACAATTAATTAATTATAAATAAATAAATAATTTGTAACACTTACAAATCTCTTGCGGACAACAATTTGCTAACGATATTTCAAAAGTTGAAATTCTAATTTAGTGTGCGACTGTATTTCCAATCCAGCTAGCTCAGCAGTAAATACAATATTTTTGTTTCGGATTCCCCTTTAACAACTTCGAGATATGAGACCTTCTCAACCAATGCGAGTTATCAGTTAGCTTTATTTGAGAATTTTCTATCTCTTTGTTACATTATGTTACGTTGTATATTGTTACGTTGTAGCTCAAGAGAAGTTCTAACATTTCAACGAAAATTTCTAACCTTACATATTTAGACCAGTTGCCACTAAATGTACGCTCAAGTACCTAAAAGATCTTCCTTATCGCTAAAATTAAACACCCAGAATAAAGAAATCTTCTCTTGAGATGAATGTTTACTCTATCTTTTCCACAATTGTGAGCTAAAAAATCAAAGCAAAATCATTCTCCATCACTTCCGTGATAAAACACTGTCAAGGTGCACAACCGCCCACTGTATTGCATCTAGTTAAACTATTCTCAGCCACAGTCTCAGTTAGATAGACAAACAAAAACCAAATGCACCCATCCAATGTACGATGGTAAAGAGGGACTCTTTTTCGCTTCCCCCAACAAGCGTTTGTGCAAGAATAAATGGGTGATGCGCTTTCGGTGCACTCGTGTCCCTATGGCTTCCGGCACAAAACATCACACAGGAAGGTGATTCAACAGCAGCAACGAAACCTTACCTGGCTAGAATGGCTAGCAAAATGGACGAATGGTACAAACTTGCGGAAAGAATAAAATGCGCTTCTGCATTGTTTTTACAGCAGCTTTTGTTTTTTTTTATTTCCGTTTTCGAACGGATTTCGAACGAAATGAAGGTTTTCCTTCGGGAGAGTTTCGACATTCAATAAATTATACAAACACAATGTGCGCACTTGCGAGCTCTCGGTACCCGGACGTACATCCTTTCCACGATGAATTCGGTGGAAAATGGCCGGGTTGTGGAGTTTTCCCCTTTTTGCCTTTTTTCCCGAACACACACACACACTCGGGACAGTCGTTAAGCTTTCATTGGGCGGATTTTGGTAGTTGTTTTTGCGTTTAAATTTTTTTGTAGAAATAGAGAAAGAAGTCGTTCTGAACCACGGATGATCGAGTGTCCGGGCAGACAAAAAAAGCTCTTCCAGTAGTCGCGTTCAATTATACAGTGGTGTGGAACATCGTTCTTTGTTTCGAGTCTGTTATCAATGGTACATAAGGGGGGAAATGGACAGCTGTGAATATGTGTGTTTGTTTTTCTTGTAAATTAGTTCAAACGTGAAATTTTCGTTCCAAATATAAACTTCCGACCATCGAAAGTAAGTCCAAATTTGTAGCCGTTGCTAACGCTTTAAAGGAACCCTAGTTGGGTTGTTTAAACAAAAGCTCATTGGCAGTGAAAACCGAATAAAATTCGAACGACTCCTCCAAAGCATTAATTCTTGAATGATTATATATTCCCACCAGTCATGCTTATCGCATCCGTTTTGCACATAAATATTTGTTTTCCTCTACAAAATTTCGAACTCCCAGAAAGCGGCCAAGAAAAGTTCCGTTCGAAACAAGTTGTTAAATGGCTCGTTAGAAGTTTACCAGCGATTTATTTCCCTGGAGAGTGTGCAAAAGGGCCTAGCTTAACAAAAAGGGTCAATATCGCCATTTCTGGTCGGTGAAAATATTTTCTACAAGCAATATTTTTTTCATAACTTTCTGGGTAGAACAGTTTTATGCCTCCATCTAGTTCAGAAGCAATCAGGGATAATCAAGTTTAAGCAAGACCTTTGAGAGGGTAAACCGTGGACTTTATACATAGCATTGTTTAAGATATTGATTGCTATATTGAGCATTGAATTAACCATGTGGAGTTACATATTTATAAACATAATTCTTTTTTTGTAGTTGATTTTTCTTCTAATTCACACATAAGGTTCTATCATGTAGATTCTATTTCATTTTCTGAGAACTACACTTTGCAACCGCTATGAAAAATCCATTTCCGGGTTTTAGCAACCCAAACGCTCCGGCTTCCGTCGTGTGATAATATATTTCAGGCGCATAATGTGCTTTACGGGTTTTTTGGGAGGCTGTACCGAGCTTCACCGTTTATGGAAACATCTTGCCACACACCACATACACAGCTTACTAATGCGCTGATGATGATTGCATTTTAATACAACACATGCCTGCTCCTGTAGCCTTCCTGAACGACGTCTGGTGAGAGATTGTGTAACGAGGTTGAGCTGCTGGAAAATGGAAGTGCCAACCAAAATCCATTTTTATCCACACTTCCTTTTAAGTGGGAGAGCTAAAAAAAAAACCACGTGGCATGTGAACTAGACTTTTTTTTCTTACTATTTTTCATACATAATGAAATATGTGTGGTTCAAAAAATTGGAGCTTTAGTTTGTGGCATTTAAAACAAGTTAAAGGTTATAAACAAGACCAATATTATTTTACAATAATGATTTTTTCGAAAAACTGGATTTTTATTTCATTTCATAAATTGTCCATTGTCTAATTTTTGCCATATATTGACTTAAAAACTTTCGAGTTTTTTTCGAAATTATTCGAGTAGTCAAACAGTACAATCAATTATGCCCGACTCACTAGTACAGGTAGACTGAGTTCAAATCTCGAAAGTTGTCCAACTCGTAAAGTTCTAGGTGAGTGGAGAAGGTTGTGGACGACGTCCGACGAGTAGAAGCTTAAAATTGCGCTGGCTCTGTGTGGACAACACAATGACACTCAAAAAACTAGTCTTATGGGAAAATGTTTCATTAAAATATTTTTACTTTCATTTCACTTTTTATCTCCAAACCACCTTTTACCAAAAGAACCTATTTTTCCATTTTTTTATGCAATGCCCCAAAAAAAGTGATCTCCAAAAGGGCCTTAAAGGAAGAAAAAAGGTTTCGCACAGGGAAAACGTTTAAATATTGCTGTATAAAAATGTAACATTTTTTCCCCCTATTATTCATCCTTCCGCGTGACACGTTCCAGCCGGTTAACATTTTGCGGAAGGCAAAGAGAAGACATTACACCCCACAGAGCCGGGTAGGATGGTATAATTTTTAATAAGCTCTTTCCGTAAGATTGTGACAAACGGCAGCTTTTTCATGGTCCAATGAAAGTAAACGTGCGTCAACGATTTCTAAGGTCGACAGCGAAGAACCGAAAAAAGAAAACCCTCACAGCTTCCGCTTTGAAACATTTCCGTGACAGTTTTGCTAGTGTCATCCCGTACAGCGAACCAACGAAAGCATCAACTGCTTGACAAGGGAACGACTTTTGCTGTCGTAAATCTGCCGGGAAGCTGTAAATCTGCTGTTCAGCACTTCTGTGATGGAATTACCGACACAAAGCCCCATGCTCCAACTTCACTTTCCTCACTCTATCCGCCTGCGCAGAAAAAAACCATTCATTTGAAGGGCATCCTTCATGAGCAGCTCCCCTTTTATGCTTCCTTTGTGGAATACCAATAAGACAGGTGTAGGAACAGCGGCTTGGAATGTCAATGATGGAAGTGATAAGGTTTGAGCGATAGCGGAAGCCTTTGTAAGATGGTGACTTTTCAGCAGGCTCATAAAATTTCAATTTCGCTATACATGGGCAACACCGGAACACGCTGTGCGCACAAAGTGGACGCATTTTTCACACCCAACCATTAATGGGTAGATAAATAGAACACTCGTAAATTGTTTCTTGCTTGATGATTTTGGCCTGACAGACTGGCACATCACACCTGAGTATGAGGTTTTATTATAATCAGTATTTTCTTGCAAGTGAACTACTTCCTACACGCATTAATATTGAAGAATTAAAAGTGATTGACAAAGTGAAAACATTCCAATTTTTGCAATGCATTTTCATTGCTACCAGTTTTGCTAATTATACAATAAAAAATACAATCTTTGCCGGTATAACGATTATTTTTCTATTTAAATATTGGTAATAAATAAAACTTCGAAAGACTTTCGCACTTAGCACTTGGATGAATAAAGGTTATAAAACTAGCGATCGAGCGATTCTTTGGATTGGTTTCTTTTTTCAAACGTCCCACAATTGTGGGATTCCAGAGATCTACAAATGGTGAATCATTCAAAATTAGGTATATTAAAGCTTTTTCTTTATACATATTTGTCTCTAATATAGGGTTATCATTAAGAAGATTTTCAAAGCATGGTTGTTTCAACAAAATTTTATTTCGATTCTGTTTGGTTTGCTAAAGTATATGAAGAACTGTTCAATAAGATCTCCCGAGAGATCCCGAGATTGGCCCTCAGCTGTGGTTATTTCACTCAAAACAGAATAACCATCATGGGAAATGAACTATACATCCACATGTCTAATTTCTTCATTCTTCCGCATGTAACTCTTCATAGCCCTCGATCGTGTCGTTGATCCAGCAAGCAAACTTCGCCACATCCACATAAACTCCCGGTGCATCAGGTTTCCCACAATCCAACCCCCAGGAAGTTATGCCCGCCAACACGTAAGATCCATCTTCCTTTGGGCAAGCCATCGGTGTACCACCATCCTTGTCACATGTGTCCTGTAGATCCGCCGCACCTGCACACAATTCACTACGATGCAGTCGGAAAGAACTGTCTGAGTCCGCTATCTGATACGACGTCTGACAACTTGCCCGCGGTACAACGTCCAGCTCAATGCGCTTCATAATAGGTGCTGGCAGTTGAGTTCGTACGTCCTTTCCCCAGCCAGTCGCAATGCACCGCTGACCTTCAAATACGTCTTGCGGAGTTGGTAGACATAGAGGTCGAATATGGGCCGTGTATAAAACGCTTCGTTTCAGTACGGCAAGAGCTATATTGTTTTCGGGTGTGCATAAATCTCGGAACGATGGGTGCAGGATGTTCTCCTCAATTCCAATTTCCTTTAAGCGCAAAGAAAGTAGAATTACATACGATATAAGAATACTAACACTTACTCCCTTACGCTCTGTTCTGTAACTTACCTGTGCTGCGTATATCTCCGCATCTGACTTAATGTTCCACTCACCAAACCGAGCCGAATATCGATGAGGTTTCTTCAAAATATGAGCTGCCGTCACAACAAACTTTGGATGTATGAGAGTGCCTCCGCCTACGTGTGTCAGCACGATATCCTTCGACGAGAAAGATATTCGGAAAATGGCCACAGTCCAAGGAAACTCTGCGTATTTCGCATACGTAAGATTCGATTCCAAGTTGTACACCAATCCTGCGGGATTGGAAATTCCACACGTATCATCGGCCTTTGGGGCTGCGTCATTTGCTGCGGTCTAAAATGATAGCGTACTGTCATGATTTGTTGCGTCTCAAAAATGTATCAATCGAAAATAAATTAATTCTTTTACCGTCACGGACGATCCATCGCAGCAAATCTTCATGAAATCTCCACACTCGCTCTCTTCATCAACCTGCAGTGTGATAAGGTCATTTTGTCCAGAGATTGTTCCACCTTCAACACTACCGGTAGGGCATAGATGTTTCGGCACACAGTAGCCACCATTGCACGGCTGAGTTAAATAGTTTGAGGAAATAAATTAATCTTAAAAGTCACTTCCTAAATTTAACTAAAATTATTATACCTCTGGTGACATTATCACGTTCGCTTTTGCATGGTGTAGAACTAGACACAGTAAACCGATTACACCTGGGAGATACATCACTAATTCCAACAACACAGTACTTTGCACGATGCTGGTTCAACCACAACTAACGTTACTCAGAATCGCCAATCAAACATCACTTTGGGTTTGTTTTAAAATGATAACGCACAATGTGGAAGACGCTCGTGCAATTATTAATGTTTATTTACATTCATTCATCAACACATCTATCACATCTCGGTTAAGTGCACGACAGATAATGCAAAATCGAATACTTCCACTGCGCTTTAAATAGTTCAATTTCTACATTGTGCATGTACATTCATGCGAACTTGAAACGTGAAGCAGGGTAAAAAGGAATAGAAAGAAGCAATAATAATTCAAAACAGTAACAATTCATACGAACCAAACCAAACGACGAAAAAAGTTTTTTGTAGCTTTGATTAAAAATTTGTCACATAAATGTTTAACATTTATGTACAAAAAACTAGACAAATTCAATTCAATTGCCCAATTATTATGCTTTGCTTACTTTATTTATTTTACTAAATAACTGCGAGTTGACTTTTGGATTTATTAATGGCCATGTCTACCTATACTCAGATTGTGGTTCCTGCTAGCTGTGGATGATCCTCTGTATGTGCTGTAACTTTAATTATGTCCGCTACGCATTCAAGCCAGGCATGTTTATTTTTTTATGCATGTCCTGTGCGCTGTCGAGTGGCGCTATTACTAGTAGATATTATTTTTATACTTTAAATTGTTTTAAAAAGAAGATATCAGTAGAAATTTATTGCCGGGTTTTGCTGTTATTCGTAATGCAGCGATAAGAAAGGAACTCTTTCCTATAACTTCTTCAATAGCCATATTCCTAATATACTGGCATGATCTCCATTTCTGGACTCTTATTTTCATTATCTTCTTGTTCAGCGCGCAACTCCTCATATTCCCCGATCGTGTCGTGGATCCAGCAAACAAATTTGGTTACATTCACAAAAAATCCTGGTGTATCCGATTGAGCATCCAATCGCCATGAAGTTATACCCGCTAGCACGTAAGACCCATCATCTCTTTGACAAGCTAAAGGTGAACCTCCATCCTTTACACAAATGTTTTGATCTTCTGCCTCGTCCGTACACATAACACTACGATGCAGTCGGAATGGAAGGCCCAACTCCCTATAAGGCATCTGACAACGTGCACGGGACATAATGTTCAGTTCCATGCGTTTCAAGATGGTTGGTGGTTGCCCAGTTCGTACGTCCAATCCCCATCCGGTCGCGATGCACGGCTGACTAATGAACACGTCTTCAGCTTTTGGCAGACAGATGGGTCGAATATGTTCCATGTAGTTGACATCCTCTTTCAGTACTGCAAGCGCTATATCGTTCTCAATGTTGTTTACACATGCCATACGAGTCCGTGTTTGTCGGTATGACGGGTGTATAATCCCTTTTTCTATTTCAATATCCTGAAATGGTGAAGAGGAAAAAAAAACAGTTTAATGACAAATACTGTAATGATAGTCTTCTTATACGGATAGACCTGACTCACCTGCGTTGGATACACCTCCGCATCCGAATTCATGTTCCACTCTCCAACCCGTGCTACATATCGATGAGAATCTTTCAACGTATGAGCCGCCATCAGGACAAACCTTGGATGTATGAGGGTGCCTCCGCCTACGTGTGTCAGTTCAGGAGAGTTAGACTCGGATGATTTTTGGAAAATGGCCACAGTCCAAGGAAACTCTCCATACTTCGCGTACGTTAGATTTGATTCCACGTTGTACACTAGTCCTTGAGGATTGGATAGTCCACATTCATCGTTCTTGTAGTAAAATGATAATAAAATCCCATGATTATTTTATCTACGAGGCATCTATCGGGGAACCATTAAATATTTTACCAAACTTCTGTTATATTTCTTGCAGCATATCATCATGAAATCTCCACATTCGTTCTCTTCATCAACCCGTATCGTTATAAGGCCATTTTGTCCATGGATTGGTATGTCATTGATCCGTCCCGTAGGGCAGTAATGTTTCGGCACACAAAAACCCCCATCACATGGCTAAATATAAAATATAATTAAAATTTTACATTAAACACACTGTCCTCACTTATACCACTGATATCACTTTACTTCATATAGCACCTCAGCATTGTTTGATTCCGCATTAAGCTGGGCTACGAACAGAACAACTATCAGACTTGGGAGATACATCGTTTGTTACTGAACACGATGCGGGCTCTAATGAAACTAAATCTAAATTTGTTCAAGGAGAATGAGTTTTATTACAAGTACGAAAGTATGGTTGAGTGCTTTATTGCGTATTTTATAATTGCGTAACAGAACTGATAGCAGCGATAATGTTTAAAACGTTTTATTCTGAGAAATCAAGATCTTGGAAATCATGATCAGTGCATAAGCTGAAGACGCTCAAATAATCGCAACATCTCTTCCAAGAATTCAATGATCGAGAGCAGTGATTAAAATATAGACAAGTTCGACTCGTGAATATGGCTTCGTTTGGAATATGATCACAAAAGTATCTGAAGCTTCGAGTCTTTAAGGGATTGAGTCTTCTTTATTAAATTAAAATCTACTTAAAGTGTCCCTTACTAAAGTTGAAATATTGAAGAAACTGTGAAATGATATGGAATGCTCAGAAGATGCTCATTTCTACCACGCAACTAACCATTACATAGCTGTTGAAGTTGAGAGCTTCTACAGGAGCAAATGAAAGCCCCATCTCCTGAAGAAATTATGCCGAACCGTAAATAAAGAAACCTAAAATCTTCAATCAACCGAAAACATTCTGAAGGTGTTCAACCGAAGGTGCTACAGGCTGTAGCTGTAGCTGTAGCTTACTATCTTAGCAAATATCAAGCTAACGATGCAGTGGCTTTACGAGTTCATCTAATTTTCGGTCAATATTAAAACAAAAACGAAAATAATAATAAATTTAACTGTTATGACAGCAACTTTATTTCAGCGATTAGTTTATTTCCATAAAAATCCATAAAAAATATACAACTTTTATTTTTTCAGAAATTAGACGTCCTTAGTCCGTAAAAGTATGATAAGAAATGTAATATCTGCTATTGCATTTGCAGTGGCGCCACTTCCATTTGATCATCTACATTTTTCGAATTATTGCTTTCTTCATCATCATGCAATCCTTCATTTATTGCAATCGTGCCGTGTATCCAGGAAGCAAATTTCGCAACATTCACATGACCTCCTGGAAAATCTAATTGGTCACAATACACCACCCAGGAAGCTATCGCAGCCAAAACGTAAGACCCATCGTCCCTTTGACAGGCTAAAGGTGAGCCGCCGTCCCGGAAACACGTGTTCTGGTCCTTCGCTGCTTCAACACACATAACACTGGTATGCAGCTGATATTTAATACGCAACTCGCTAAATATCATCTCACAACGTGCCCGCGGGATAACGTTCATTTCCATACGCTTCATAATGGATGGTGGCTTCCCAGTTCTTATATCGAACCCCCATCCGGTCGCGATGCATCGTTGACTATCAAATACGTCTTGTGCTCTTGGCAGACAAATGGGTCGAATGTGTTCCGAGTAGGCTACTCTCTTTTCCAGAACGGCAAGAGCTATATCGTTGCTGAGTGTAGACTCCCTATACAGCTGGTGCAAGATGTATTTCTTTATTTCAATATCCTGATATAGGGAACAGAAAGAGAGTGTTAATTGACTATAGCGTTGACTATAGTCAAACTGACTAATGCATAAATCTTTACGCTTGAAGACCAGACTCACCTGTGTTGGATGTAACTCAAAGTTTGATTTCATGTTCCACTCTCCAAACCGAGCTACATATCGATGGGAATCTTTCAACGTATGAGCCGCCATCAGGACAAACCTTGGATGTATGAGGGTGCCTCCGCCTACGTGTGTCAGTTCAGGAGAATCGGACTCGGATGATTTTTGGAAAATGGCCACAGTCCAAGGAAACTCTCCATACTTCGCGTACGTTAGATTTGATTCCACGTTGTACACTAGTCCTTGAGGATTAGATATTCCACACTCATCGTTCTTGTACAAAAATGATAATAAGTTTTCATGATTATGTTGTCCATGAGGCACCAAGCGAGGAAGCATTAAATATTTTACCGGACGTCTTTCGGATTTCTTGCAACAGATCATCATGAAATCTCCACATTCATTCTCTTCATTAACCCGTAGCGTTATTTGGAGGCCATTTTGTCCGAGAATTGGTAACTCATCGGTTGTTCCAGTAGGGCAGAAATGTTTCGGCACACAGTAACCACCACGGCAATACTAAATTTAAAATATAATTAAAGGTTACCTGAAACACACTATCGCCTGATATTTCAGTCATTTCAATTTACTTCATATGTCTTCACAACATGTTTCGATTCTACATTAAGCTGGGCTACGAACAGCAGGACGATTACACTAAGGAGATACATCGCTTTGTGTCTGGAACACACTACTGGACACGATGCAGGCTCTAATGAAACTAAACCTAAATTTGTTCAGGGCGAAAGCCTGTTGTGCGTTTGATAATTTTTAATCAAACCATCAATTACTTCTATTGTGATTTTAATCGTTGAATGCAATGCAGTAATGCAAAATAGAACTGATAGTACCGATCGTGTTTAAAATTTATATTCTGAGAAATCAAGATCCTGGGAATCTTGATCAGAGGTGAAGATGTCCAAATAATAGCAACATCTCTTCCGGGAATCAAATGATCGAGAGCAGCGATTGAAATACGGACAGGTTCGCTACGGATCTGCGATAGACATAGAATTTGTTTTGCCAAACAACAACTGAGACGATTCGGGGAAGTGATTGCAAGAGCAAAAGCTTGGTACAAATAGTACTTTTTTAATGTTTACGATTTTGCGTCCCTTGAATTGTAGTACAGATCTGATGCATGATATAAAATGTAGTTTTTCTTAAAATGTTGCTTCTGGTTCAATAAAGCGTTTGGTCTTGTTAACAAAGATCCGGTCAACATATCGAGAAGGATCAATCATAGGCTGCATTCTAGTTATTATGTTCTACTAACGTAATGAGCTTTTTTTAAACATTTTCAGGTATGCTATAAATTTAGAAAATTGTGCGATTCGAAAAATGTAGTCCAGACGACCACGTTCTTGTAATCATTTTAGCTGCACCACAGGATAATATTGAGACATATCACTGGGATATACTCCTCTGTTGGTGTTTTCTTGTCAGTACAGTTACTAACCCTATAGATGGTTTCTCTAGCTGATGTATAGTTGAACATATAATTTGTAATGCATTCCTGAAGAACGAATACTTTCGAACATGTGTGCCAGATTTCTTTATATCGTACGCAAAGTTTTCCAAGTTTCTTCAAAAGAAATACATTATATTTCATAAGGCAACTTTTGCGAAACTGTAAAGATGACTGCAAAGAACACCAAGAGCATCAAGTTTAAATAATATGTAAGATGTAATGAAGGAAAAAGTATTCGGAGAACATTTTTATAGTCTGATTGCTTTGAGCAAAGTTTTATTAACATTTTTGGAAAATTTAAAATATTTCATGATCCGTCATTTTTTTTTTTTTAGCTTTATTGTCATCTCCAATGTAATAAGAAATATGAACTGTTAGTTTCGATAGCCATATAGAATGATAAAAATCATTATGGCATAAACAATTTTCATCCAAATCATGAGTTAGTTATGGCGAACGTAACGTGACATCAGAGCGATCGGGATTTAAACGTTGGAATCTCGGTAACATGGGAAATTGCGGTGTCATTTCTTAAACTCCTGATATTT
This sequence comes from Anopheles funestus, assembly GCF_943734845.2. Classification (NCBI taxonomy): domain Eukaryota; kingdom Metazoa; phylum Arthropoda; class Insecta; order Diptera; family Culicidae; genus Anopheles; species Anopheles funestus. The sequence continues at coordinate 73,683,424 of NC_064599.1, read as the reverse complement.
ACCTATATTTCCTCTAAAAAGGTTTCTTCTAGTAACGAAGTCAATTCTTTTAAATTTGATGATAAAAACACTATAATAAATCAAGAACTTTATAGCACGATATCCCCAAAGGTTGGGCAAGTTTCTTTCGGTAAAAAGTTCATACCTCAACAGAAATTTCTTGCAACACAGCAAAAGACACATTTTTACCATACGCTATTCTTCGACACATTTGCCATTTTCCATTGTCGCTCTACGTATGCTAACGAGTATAATTTATCTTGTCGTACCGAGCCATTGCCCGAATTAGACTGAATTAAAATGACATAAATCGTGCTGCTACTAAATGATGCTGAACATAAGCGGTCACAGCACGCTCTAGCACACCGAGTTTGAAGAAGAATGGAGAATGCTAAAGAACTTCCACGTGCCAATCGTTTGGTTTAGTTTTATTTATGCTTCCTCTCGATGGACGATGAAGGTGAATATTCGTATTTCGAGGGAAGCATAATCGTAGAGGCTACTGGCCTTAAAGAGGCATTGGTTGAGGAATGTATCGTTATTTTTTGTTTTATGTTTGCAAATATTCTTCTCTTGTTATGATTTTTCATTATACAATTAACGAAATGAAATTACACAGCAATTAAGGAGAACCTTCCATACGCTTGGCCACAACTGCATTCCGTTCGGTGGTGTTTAATGATTCATTAAACAATTACCCAAAAAACCCGTGCCGTCTTGTTTCGGTCGCGAACATATTGACGGTGCACTGTGCCTGCCGCTTGTTTGCCACTAATTCACCAAACACCGAGGTGCTGCCGCTCATACAACACCTCTGAAGCTACTGAACAACTTTCAATTTTGTTAATTGATTTATCATTCCTCATCTACAATCCCGTACGTACGGCATCTCATCGCTCAAACGGTGCTCACCGTACAGTGTGCCCAAGCAATGAAGTGTCGCGCTACTTCCGACGAGCACCGACAAACGACGGATGCGGTCGAATGCGGCCTAAAAACTTGTAATTAAATTAAGAATACCAGACTCTGCTCATCACCTCGCACTCGGGATGCCCGGTCCACCCTGCAACAAGCGGGGGACGTTAAAAGCAAACCCGAATAAATTCCAATTAAGCAGCATCCTGGTTGCGCGTCGAAAGTAGTCAATTTATCGATGGTGTCGATAAGCGTATCGAAAATGTCCTAACACACCCACACCGCGTTTGTACAAGTGTGCACATTTGAAGCGATCTTTCGGCATTTTCCCTACACGCCTGTACGGACGTTTCGTATGGAAATTTAATTGTTGTTTCGGGAAAACTGTGTTGCCACCGTGTTGGGAGTACCCGTGTTGTACAACATTACGCAGCAAAACGGTAAACACAGCAACAGCGAACATTATCCTAGACGCTATCGGTACTGGATTAAACACGACCAGCTCATCATTTTCGTTCTCCCCAGATGCAAATTGATGATAAATGATCAATTTCCACACCTTGGTGCGTTCGTTCCATTACAACGCGATGGTACGGATGAAGTGTAATGCGTTAAATAATGGAGTGTTTTTGAAATTTTCAGCACGCGTCGTCAAATGGGAAAATTAATATCATATGAAGATATAACGAAATGATCAAATTTTCTTGAGAATTCGTTCCATTATACAGACTACAATTGTTTTTGTTTTTGAAGAGCTGATTGCCAGAAATGTTTCCGGGTAAATCCTCAACGTTATTCTTCTGATGTTTTTAAATAGTTTTAATATAAATCAAACATTCAAATTTTACTACGATTCGATACGATTTGCAACATTGCAAAGAGTCTCATGTAGGATTTTCTAGGTCTCAAGCAGAGGACATCAAATAACTGGAGATCAGCGTTGGTTTAAACATTCTTCAGACACGTCAGACGCTACATGGTGCTGCAATGAAATATTGAAGAATTGATTTTCCATGTTTTAATTCTTTTAATACACATCTCTGTGGCGTGGATCGAAGTCTTCATTTTCAAAATCTGAAGTGCATAGTGTGTCGGGTTCGGACTTACACGAGGTTTATACCGAACTTTATAAGAAGTCAGACGATCAGCAGACGATCAAAAAGAACCAACGTACTGTACTTGGTGTTAGTCTGATCCTCTCATATACCCTTGAATACTACTGAACTTAGATGAACCAAGATGAGAAGATCTTCTGATACGATAACTAATAAGTGGGATTACAAAATGGAAATAATGGGAGATAAATGGAGATTAATATGTTGGATTCTACAACAAATCATGCAACAAAAAAGAGAAACTACGAAAGCTCAAGAAAACTGTTCTAGGAGTACTGACATTAGGTAAGATCACACTGAAGTTCAAATACCTTAATGATCTGCCAAGAAACAGTGCTCTTTTGCTGCATCTTTCCTGCCCGAGAAACAATAGAAATCCAGGAGAAATCCAACATTTTAATCTCGGTAACTCCTGATGGAAAATAAAAAGCAGTTAGCATCGCCCACCATACTGATTTCCAATAATACACAATACAACTGAAACTGGTGAAGCTTTCGTATCATCCAAAAAAGTTATTTAGCAAAAAAGTACTAAATCACCGAGCCATTGAACTACTTTTTCAACGAACCTCACATGGAGTTATACAATGTTAAAGAAAAAAAAACGACAGAACACAACAAAACAAAAAGCCAATATTTTCAATTTCAATAAACAATAACGAAATTGAACAAATCCCACTAGTATTAATTTATTCATGCAAACCGTTGCCTGCATTTGTACGTTTGTAAAAATGTAATTAAAATCCATCACACTTTTGACACGACCGCGTCCATCGATGCGGAATTTGATTAATAATAGAACTTTGCATTGAAAATGAGAAGAAGAAAAAGTTTATTTTTCCGAAACGAAATATGCCATCATCAGTGTTCCTGGCTATTTGGCCTACAAACCAGTTACTAAACATTTGTTGCTACAAGGACTAAGCACGCACCGAGCATCAGGAAATGAGTTCATCCGCCACAGCTGTTCGATTGAGCTATTCCGGCAGCCTGCCTGTATCTGGATCACGTGTTACTACTAACTTTACGGTTGCCCAAAACCGGATAAACGGAAAATCAAGTAAAACATAAATTCGTTGCCGTCAGCAGGTTTTGATTTTGTCACACAGATTCCACACTGCACCTTCTTGGCAGGAATGGTCTGTTCCTTTTCCTCTGTCTCTCTCCGGCTTGGGCTTGGGTAGAAACATGGCATGGCAGATCGTGTCCCTCACCAAACCCACCCACTGTAGAGCTATTGGGACCGACCCAAAATCCAATGGGGCTGATAAATTATTCAGCACTTTCACGTTTCCGCTTCCGTTATTCATGAGTCTGTCATTTTTCTGCCACTGATTAATGAGCCTCCCTATCGGTTTTGTGGGGCTCGACGAAACAAAATGTTGCCCTGTCCCTGTATGCTCCGTCGCAAGTTTATGGGGGTAGGGGGCGGTTTGTGGTTGTGTTCGCCAAGGGTGTTCCGAGGAAACCCCGAAAAACATCGCATTGGATGTGAATTTTAGCGTCATCATCTATAGAATTCTCGTTTCGGCTTATCCTTGTTGGGATTTTTTTCACTTTTTGTGTTCTTACAAGAGATAAGAAAAATGTATGCAAGTGATATGAAATAATAAAAATGTTAGTATACTATAAGATTTGAAAAAAAAAATACGCAGACATTTTGCAACGCCACTATGTATGTATTATGCAACAAAATTCCAACAATTATCCCGTTGCGCTTCGTTTGACAGGGTCATAAAGAATGGAACAACGAATCGAACGCATATATCATACAGACCAATCATAACGCGTATGAAATGGTTTCGTTTTTCATTTTCATCCCCTTTGTTACCTCGGGCCAATCTCGTTTCAATCACCACAACTCGAACGTAGAGGTGTTAATTCATCCGTCCCGTTCTGGATTCGATCCGGTTGGGCTCCACCAGCTCGATGTGTCGATTCAAAAATGTGTTTCCGATACATTTATAAACCGGTGTGCGCTATCACTCATTATCATTAACGATTCTGACAATTTTCATAATTGAAAAATGAGGGAGAGTAAGTGGGAAATTTATTGTCTTCAATGCGTTTTTATTATTTTGCTTCCGTTCTACATGCTATTGATTAAAGTGGCAGTCGGAAAGAATTTTTAATAATACATTTTATTGTCTATTTGAAGTACTCACGGAAAACTCTTTGAACGCTATAAAGGGTAATAATCAAAAACTCAAAAACTATGCTTTAAGCTATAACTATGCTTAAGGAATTATAGATCAATATTTTTTCCCTGTTTTCATTTCCTTTATTCCTTGTAAAATATTTTACTGTCTATTATAATTTCTCTTTTACATTATTTACGTGGAATACGGATCTTGGGTTATGACAGCATTCAATCGTATGAGTGGTATTTTACTTCGGGATGCAGCTGTTTCAAGTTATTGTTTTATACCAAATTTCTTATCAGCTTTATTTTTCTTGATTCTATTTACTGTGTGCGGGTAAACGAATTTCCTTTTTAACTTCTAAATAAATAATATAAAATTATGTTTTTATTTTTAACGAAGTGACTATGAGAGCATTAAAAATGTAAACTTAAGCTTGCAATTACGTTTGCAATTTGCTGGGACCTGATTAATATCGTATATTATGAGTTAATCAGGTTGCGAAAAAACAGCTATTCTTCTTTTGTGGATCTGCCATTCCGACCATTCCGTACATTTATAGGTTGTCTTGACTTTGTTCACCGCTAGATAGTCATTCCTGCATAAAGGAGTACAGTCCGGATGGGATTTCAATGCCGGGTCTGTCATGTAGGACTCACACCGTTACCATATACTCCACACGGTTTTTGACAAATAAAATATTACCAGAGATAAATAAAGGAACTGATCAAGTCACAAAGTTAACCAGTTGTTCACCGACACGATTCCAATTTAACTAGGTCTTCAATAAATGAAATTAGTTTCGAAAAGCTTCCTAAAAACTACTTCTAAACATGAGATTCTTGCTTAAAATCACTAAAATATGAACAAAACAAAATTTCCGAACGTACCGACTAATATTAGACGTTATTGGACACTGCAGCACAGATTGTAGAACCGATTAAAAGAAGGATATTACACTGTACCTATTTTAAATCCTCTGCAAAAGAAATTTTTTATTCTCTTTCTTCATTTCAGGAATTCGCCTTATATCCAAAACATCTATCTATGCCAATAATTTGCACTCGATCGTCGCGAATCTTTGCCACAAGTAATGGTTTGTTTATGTTAATTAATTAATATTGATTTGTACGCACTAACGTTTCAACCACCCCTGTACCTGTGGCTGATCTTACAATATGCTAACCGGCAAACCCAGTTAACCCCGATTGGCTTCCGTATAATTCGCGCTCACCCGGCAAAACACCGTCAGAACCGAAGCGAATAAAACAGAAAAACAAACAACAGCCCTGAGTTAAGCTTTTTTTGCAATTTACAAAGCACAGATAAAGAGAGAGAGAGAGAGAGATGTGACAAAACAAAAGCAAAAAAACAAGAGCATAAATTTTATTCCCGCTGTTAATTAATAGGAATCATTACTTACCAAACCCCGTTAACGGAATGCTCCGGTTTGGGATTATGCTAATGATTTTCGGGGGGATTTTTTTGTTGTTGTACTGTTTCGCTCTTTACTTAGATTTATTTCTCGAGCAGGAGAGGGTTTCATTAGCTTTCCCAAGCGTGCATATACTTGCGTACCTTGCCGATCCCGGCCGGAGACCCCGGTGAGACGAATAGAGACATTTATCTTTTGCGATTCGTAATCGTAATTTTCACGTATAAAACAACCGTAAAGCTTGCTTTTTGGAAAGGTTCCGCTAGGGATTTGGTTCGAATGTGATAAAGTAGCCATATGTTTGCCATTCCGTTGTTCCATACTGTTCGGTCCGATTCATTCTAGTTTGCTTGAACGAGTTTGTTTGATTTTCGTAACTAGTTCGTAACCTTACACTGCTGGGCAAATATTAGCATCTTCATAACCCTGGGTGGACACGGTTAGTTCCCTGGTGGTCGTCAATATTTGAACGGTCGACACACACGTTTCGTTTGCTTTTCATTCTTTAGAGCAAGAAAAAGATTGTTTACCGTGCCAAACGGGGTAATCTCAACACCCGTGAAAGTGGAGTTTGTTCAAACGCAGTTCAATTTTTACCTTCGCTTGATTGTTCGTGATCTGTTACAATGCTTACAGTCTTTGGAGCAAACACTTCATAATTCAGCCTTTTTTATATTCAAAAATGAAAAAAAACCTGTGTAACTTATTCAATAAATAAAACTCTTCACATCTACCGTGATAATAAACCTCAACGTTTATAAATTGAAAGTAATGTTTTTTCCCCTTTTTTAGGTATGACATCCGAGATAATCAGGTAGTTGAACATTTTCAACATGTTTCCTTGTGCTAATGCTGACGAATGACCCATAGCAATGCCGCATCCAACAAACATGAGACAAGAGATTAGCTTTTCTAAATACGAGTCTTAAGCTGGGATCGTTTCAAACAGATTAGCACCCTAATGAATTCGTGCTGAGCTTTTTCGTTGGCCGGTACGAATAAAAGTTTCCACTGGTATTGACAATTATTCTGCTGCTGCGTGTGCTGAACTGATGATAAAACTTTTTGCACACTCGAACCGCTTTAGGATAATCCTTTTCGAAAACGACCATTTGTCGATAGAATTTATTTGCGTTTGGTGAAGGATATTCGAGCGACAAACAAATGCCAAATGATTGGTAAAGTTTTTGGTAAATAATGTTTGAAATTAGTTTTAGCATTTGTTTCCAGAAAAGCTTCTAAAAATGTTGAATTAGAACTAACTGACAGTAAGAGTAAATGTAATTACTTTAATTTTTTGTTTCATTTTTATTATTGCTTTGCTTTTTTTTGCTTATCAACTTTATAGAAAGTTGTAAAATATTATTGTTTGTTGATTTTTTATTATCTATATTACAATTTATGTTATACGTCAAACAATTATGTTACACAAGCGAGTGTTTTTTATCATGTTTAGGGATTAGGGGCCAAGAAGGAGAAGATTATTAGTGAATTTTTGTTTAGTTTTTATTAAAGTGTTTAATTAAGTAAAACCATAAAAGCTTCAATCCTAGCTTAAAGTTCTATTTGTGCGTTCTACTAATATTTTTATCTTTAATTAAGAAATTTTATTGAAACTTGAAGCTTTTCTAAAATTGATTTTCCAATCATAAACTCTTTATGCGATGATGTATTTGGAAAGAACTTAAACATGAATAATTAATTACTTTCCTTCCCATCTACATTCACTATACTGTATCGTAGGCATATTATCTGTGAGCTAAGCACTTTGCACTCAGGCACAAGCATTTAATACCATCAGCAAACAAAGTGAAAATGTGTAAAATTTACATTCCAATAAGCTTTCCATTTTTCCGCAGCCATCTTTATAGAATCCAATCATTTTCATTCAATCTTAAAAATCGATTGCACGCAAATTCTCGCTTTTCTCGCTTTTCCATCAATTAGCCACAACATTTCCATCAATCACAATCTGCTTAATTAAGCAACACACCAAACGGCTCCGCTATCATACCAGCACTAATACCACTCAAGGTTTAGCTCGCTTGCCACAAAACTTTCTGCCTACTGCCGTATCATCGAAATCAGTGCTAAAATTTACTACGGCGGCGAAAAGTGGCCACATTTCCCCGTTGCAAACAGAACGCGAACCGTACGCGTGGTATTTACAACCAGCAAAGGCAGGCCGGAAAAATGAAGTTCGTTAATCAAACGCAAACATAATTATCGGTATCCGGAAACAAAACGAACTTTCGATCCGTTCAGAAACAGCAATGAAGAGTATGGCGTTTGTGTTTGATTTGTTGAACAGCGGGCACATTAGAAGGCGTAAATTAGATTTATTAACTCAATATACAGCGAGCAATAGCAAAAAGTGAGTAAAAGTTTAGCTGGCTGTTTCTTTCATTAAGTTGATGATGTTTTTTATTTTGTAAAATATATATGAAATGCAACAATTTGTTTGTTAGCAATTGGAAAATTATTGTATTATGATACCTCAAAATAACTGATTAATGTTCCTAACTAACGATGAATTATTCTGCAATCATCTCTTTTGACCATAATATAAATAATACTACTTTTTCAAGATAATCAATTTAGCACGTCAAGCCTTAAAAGTTATTCTTATGATTTATAGAAAAGCTTTACGACGATTTAAGCATTGCTTTCTGCCCAAAAAAATAGTTGTCTAAAAAGCTTTTTTAATTAGTATATTCATGATATTGAAGACTTGTGTATCAGACATGGATTATGGAAAGGCATGAAAAATGTTTCTTGGGAATGCTATAATGAATTCTAACGAACATTGCGATTAGTTATTTAAAAAAAATGCATTCGTAAATTCAAAGGTCGGTCAAAATGAGATATTTTTAAGCTTAAACTCAAATTCCTTCTATTTTTACAAATTCCTCATTTCAAACTATTTTATTACTCAACATTCAATAAATTCCAATCATCCTCATCTTCTATCTCGAACCAGAATTTCCACTAAAAAAGAATACTGCTTATTCTTATTTCGCACACAGTCACTGCATCATCACCATGCCGAAGCGTTTATGAACTAATTTCCCATTCAAAACGGCAATCATCCAACTTTTCCACACAATGAAAGCTTCCAGTTTCCATTTTGCTTCACCCGCTTAAGACTGGTTCATTGTACCGAACGATTCGGTCCTTTCTTTCTGGGAAGAATGTGCCTGTGGAATTGTGGGAAGGCTCCTGTGTGTTTTGCTTCCCATACACATACTCATACCTGCATTAATTGGTACAGAACGTGTTGCATCCACATCCGGAAAAGCTCAATTCGTTTCCAGTTTTTCCTCATTCCATCGTTACCATTTCTGGTTATTCCGAAGAGAGTTGAAGGAAATTGTGTTGTTTCACGAAGAGAAAACTTTACTTTAGCGCTTGGTGATACACACAACTTGAGCTAACCGATTGCTGGAGTGAAGGGATATTATTAAATTACAAAATCTTTTGCGCATCTTCCCTCCAATTTGTACACTTCTTATGCTTTTTCTGATTGCAATGTGGATGTGTTGTTTTGGGTATAGTGTCTAAAGCAATTTGTGTTCTCGTATTTAGGCTCGTGGAAAAGATGGAATTATAAATAGGAAGGGAAATACTTAATAACATATATCATATGTCATATTTGAAGTCCTAGCTGTACTACTATATTAAAAGCATTATGTATAGTACTTTTTAATATTATCAGAGAATATTGCATTATAAAAAAGGAATAGAATGTCCGTATAAATAACTCTGTTCTAAATCTTAAGGTCATAAGTCTACCACAAAGTATTTTCACTATGCAGCCATATATTAGTAGATAAAATGTCTCCCTCATTCTCAATAAAAACCAAGGTAGTACAGTCTATACACATGACCGACCGAACGTTCGATAATTTTTAATTTTTGCTGATGGTGAAAATAATTGTTGCAAACGGTTGCGCACTCAATCTACCAAGCCCATAAATTGAAGTACCTCGGTATCGCCCGTCGGTAGCTTACCGGTGATGCATCTCCTCCTGCTACAAAGCACACAACCAAGGGAGCACGAGCCGGGAGCATTATTACATTCCAACTCAAACCTTCCCATAGAAACCCTTCCTGTAGACACGTTTTAAAACCGAGCATTATACTACTATGCGGGAAGTGTTTGGGCCAACATACAAAAAAAAAAAACCTTACACACGAAAGCAATGGGAGAAAACTATGGAACCGTGAGATTGGCAATAAATTACCTGAACACAATTAGCTCCCGCATTCACGTCAGCCGAGTAGAATTCATTTCACTTATATTCTCAGTTCGTTACTGAGGTTTTTCGTGTGCGAAAGTGTGCATGGTGGAAGGATTTGCTGGTAGTAATTTTTTTCTTCTTCTTCATTTACACAATTTAAGATTTAAACACTCCATTTTCGGTAATACCCCGCGGGAACGCTAGAAACAGAATTCATAGCGACGTGCCGCAATAGATCACTCCGCTAGTCGACGGTGCAATCTGTAACGTGCTGTCAGGTAATGTGCAACTTTAAAGCGCAAGGTGCAATCAAGCGCAGTGAAATGGTTAGAATGAGAGTAAATGTTTGGTAGGAAAAGTTTTATGTTACCTACTAGTTTTCTACTAGGGGTTTTATAAAAGATTGCCAAGGAAGTAATTGTTCTTTGGACTAGCAAAAAAGAAAATTGAGTCGTCTTCAATACATTCAAATATATTGAATTGTACAATAACAATTTAAATTTTTTCTACAGCAATAAAAGAAAAATGTTTTTAAATACTATTTTAATCACACAGATGTTTGTCTTATCTGTGTTTCCTACTTACCACGCAGCACACGAGCTATCAGATTGCGCTATAAGCTGTCCTTTTTTTCCTTTTTCGCATGTTAATGATATTTGTGGCTTGGTGTTCTTATAATGATCATAAGAATCACAACATTATCCATTATCATCCATTATCCAAAATCATAAAATCCTTAAGAACCATAAAAAAAATTAATAAAACAATTGTAATAAACAATAAACAAAACAACCATTAACAACCAAGTTTTTTCCTTAAGTGTTCCTTACGTGTGTCCTTAAGTGCTATAAAAACACTTAGCTGTTGAATTTTAAAATCCTCGGCTACTATCTGTATATATACTATTCCGTTCAATAGCTAGTTGGTTATGCCTAAAGGTATGCAATTGTATTAGAATACTAGGAAATCTGTCTAGTAAAAGATACTTGAACGACGTCAATTTACTCAGACCTTTATTACATCGTAAAGCTATCTAACTGATTTTGATTGCATAATGTCAGGCGTTTTAATTGCTGATATAATAACGTTCTACACACTTCAACCAAATTTCCAAAAACAGATGTATAATTTAACCTCCATTAAGTCATGCGTGTTTTATTTTTTGCCATTTTGATAATAGTAATATACATAGCATGGCAAGCATTTGGGACATTTGTATATAAAAAAATCAATATTTTTTTCGATGCTTTTCAAAGGATTCTAAAACCAACCCAAAACCAGCTGATGTGCCACACCTAAATACGCACCGAAAAAAACCTTCTTTTTTTTCGTACAAGTCACGAAAACTAACCACTGTTTGTTGGTGTTAAACTGAACCCAGCATGTTCTACCCACGGTCAGTTTGGTGCGAAAGTTGCCTGTGAACATACTATCTGCTCCGAAACGAGCATGTCAATTCGTGCAAAACTAATATCTGCCCGGGTTGGTGCATTGTTTGAAGAGTACTGTTCGGAAAGTTCGGTTCATGGTGTGCGGTTTTTTGTTGGCAGCCAGAGAAATACTTGCGTCAAGTAAGTTCAATCGATACGGCAAGTGAAAGGGAGGACAATTTGATATGATTATTTGTAACATTTTATGTACTTCTACTTACTGTCCGTAGACTAACTTGGTTGAGTGTTTTCATCCTTTCGCTTGTTGGATGTGGCGTGATGATACAACAGGCATACAATAAATGGGACAGCACACCGGTCATCGTTACACTCTCGGAAGTGCCAACACCCGTGTGGGATATGACCTTTCCGGCCGTTACAATCTGTCCTGAGATAAAGGTATTGAACACACGGTACAACTATACGCATGAATTTGAAACGCTGCAAAGCGAGTGGTATCGGTCGAGACGAAACAAGAACGATACGTTCACCGTTACTGAGGAAAGGTGCGTTTGTTTCTTCTAACACACATTAACATCCAACAGAAAGTTAATCATGATATTGCTTCTGTATAAAAAAAATACAAATCAGTATCGGAAAGATGAAAGCCATCATCCATCACTGTTCGGGAATTTACAAGCACGAGAAGAACTTCATATTTAACTTCAACCACGTGCCCGAACCGCCGCTGGTCGACTTTCTGAAGAATGTTTCGCTCGACCGCCAGAACGTGTTTACCATGTGCAGTTCGACCAGCGATGCTCGCTGCACTAACTACATGCAGGTGACAGTGACGAACGAAGGCATTTGCTACTCCTTCAACATGATCTCACAGGAGCAAATGTTTCACCCGGGTGTGCTGCACAGCGAGCACCAATATCTGGCCCGTTGGGATGAAGGTGGCAACGAAGCGCTGGGTAATGGTGGTCCTGGTGAACAACTTCTAAAAGTTGCCGGTTCCGGCTTAGATGCTGCAATAGGATTCAACCTAATCCATTATCCGCTCAAAATTGATACCTCTTGTGTGGTAAGTAATATCGAAAACTATTCGCCGGGAACCGAGTCCGTTTCATCCACTTGTCATCTTCCCATCTAAGCGTGGCCGTGGTTACAAAGTTCTCATCCACGAACCGACCGTCTATCCCGATCTGTCCAAGCGCAATATACGGCTGTCGGTTTCGCAAACTCTTACCGTCGCACTCAAGCCCAACATCATGATGACCTCACCGGAGCTGGCGAAGTACAGCGCCCAGAAGCGGCAGTGTTACTTCACGCACGAACATCCGCTGCGATTCTTTCGACAGTACAACCAGGACAACTGTGAGCTAGAGTGCCTAACAAATTACACTCTACAGCGTTGTGGTTGCGTCCATTTCTCCATGCCACGTACGAATGAAACGCGCGTGTGCAAATTGCAGAAAGCACACTGTGCAGCCGATGCACGCGGGGTGCTCTTTATACGCAAACAGCACCGTAACGGTACGAAAGATTACTTGCAGCAGTGCGACTGCTTGCCGGCCTGTTCCTCCGTACGGTTCGATCTACAGATAACGCAAGATTCTCACACCGAGGAACGAGAGGTACGCACCTCGATCGAGACGGTGGAAGAACTGCAGGCAAAGCTTCAACTGTAAGTAAATTAATTATTCTATGATTATTGAACTATATCTAGATGGTTTGATGTAGGTAAGGAAGCTTTTGAGGATGTCGATATTGTAAGCAATTGTGTTTTGTGATGATATCCACAATATGGTAGTTGATATTATTTGAGTTTTTAAGGTGCATTTATAGTTGCAATTCAAAGTTTAATAATGTCAATAGAACGAAATATGAGTTATAAATCTTCTCATTTGAATGTGCTATAAACCTTTTTGCCATAATTTTCATTAGTATCATAAATAACTAGCAAATTATGCAATCCGCATTTCAAAACGCCACCATTCGTTAGTAAAACGTCTCATTAGTTTAAAATTATTAAACCATTATTTTTGTTAATAAATGAACATAAGATATTCATTATTATGTAGTAGCCATAAAAAGTAACAACACCGCATTTTTATATTTTTGTTCAACTAGGGCACAATACTCGACGTTTCCAGATGGCTTATAATTTTAACAAATTATATAAACTTTGTTTAGCAAATTCTATCTATTGTAGACAACAAAATCTGTTCTCCTTTTCAGCCCGGTATACTCAGTGCTTCAGGTTTACTTCCAGGACACCCATTTCATACCAGCCCAACGATCCGAACTGCACGGGCTGGTTGACTTCTTGGCAAACTGTGGCGGTCTGTTGGGATTGTTTATCGGCGTTAGCTTGCTGAGCATAGTGGAAGCCATTTACTACATTGTAGTTCGTCCATTATCCTTACGGAAGCGTAAAACAGACACAGGGGAAAGTCATGAAGTGCGCTAAAGAAAATTAAAGATAAAAAAGTCATTTCATTGAACATTAATTCCTATAACAAATTACTTAAGTGTAAAACACAAAGCTAAGAATGGCTTACAATTTCTGAATCTTTTATAATGGCATGTAGAAAAATAATACAGTGCCTTTAACATAACGCAATTTAATTGATCCGTTGTCAAACGATGGCAAAAAAATCACTCTAGTTGTACCTGCTTGTTCATAGTTTGCATGCTAATTTTATGCAAAAATAATCATCAACTTCTGACAGAGGTAGATATGCATCCATACTGTTATTGTGGAGCAGCACTCGAAGACTAGCAGCTTAGGGATATTAATTTACGAATATTGTTACGCTACTACTGCTACAAAATAATTGCTACCTGTTAAGGTTATCCCTGGGTACGCACAAGGATATCATGAAATGAAGAAAGCTGAACTTGCACGTACTTCCATTGGATATGTTGGTGGCCGGCTCTCCGTCTAGCGGATAGTCCGTTAATTCCGATTCATCCGTGCGAGTGTGTTCTTGTGTCCGTGTCCAATGAGATCCTTCCGCAAACGATTGCGTCGCTCAGTCAGGGCGGAAGTGTTCCAGGAGTACTGTGCCAACAGTTCCATCCACGGTGTGCGTTACTTCGACCGAGATGAGCGAACTTCCTGTGAAAGGTGCGTTCCACTGTGATACGTAGCATTACCCATCGCCAACGTCTTTAACGTGTCCTTGTCGCCATATCCGTTCCCATTCTCCTAGATTCTGGTGGCTAGTGGCTTTCCTTCTCTCGATGGCAGGATGTGGAGTGATGATTTACAAGACGTACGTCAAATGGAACGAAGTTCCAATTATTGTTACCTTTTCGGAGAAAACCACACCTGTCTGGGATATGCAATTTCCCGCCATTACCATTTGTCCCGAGACGAAAATGTCGTCGGAAAAGCTTAACTTCACTGCCGAAATAAATGGTCTATGGGCAGTGTTCTTTCATGAGAACAGTACAGCAAATGATGATATGTAAGCATTGAGGCCGAATGGTCAACTTGTCCAGTTGGATTAAAGTAACCTTTTTCTGTTTAATTAGAGTCGAGCAAGTTAAGGCGATATCGCAACTGTGTAACGTGTATTTTCATTCCGGCAATGATTTTTTAATGTACATGAACAGCACGGAAGATAATGTTGTCGGTACGTTAAAATACATATCGCTGAACCGAAGGCAAACGGTCTTGGGCTGTACTTACGGGAATCACTACAGGAATTGTGAGGACTATATGGTCGAAACAGTCACGGAGGAGGGCCTTTGTTATACCTTCAACATGATGCCAGAAAGTGAAATATTTCGCAAAAGTTCCCTTCATACCGAGTACAATTATACGGAAGATTGGTACCATTATACGAGACAGCCAACATACATAGAGCAGGTCCCACTGTACGCTAAAGGTGCCGGATTGCACGCTGGTCTTTCGCTGTACCTTAAGCACACCAAGAAGGACACAGATTACATGTGCTCGGTATGTACGAGAAGACGTTGGATAACATACCATCTCGTCTCATGGAAATCTCGATTTCTCAGGGTTTCTCCCAGGGATACAAGCTGATGATACACGATCCGGACGAATATCCACAGGTTTCGATGCGCAACATGCGTCTACCATTCGGGCACGAGATCTCCATCGCTCTCAAACCACAAATGATCGTCACCTCGAAATCCGCCGCTGACTATAGCTGGAAGAAGCGACAGTGCTTCTTCAACCATGAGCGCCATCTACGGTTCTTTAAGATCTACAATCAGGCCAACTGTGAACTGGAATGCTTAACAAACGTGACCCTCGCACTGTGCGGATGCGTGCGCTTTTCCATGCCACGTGCAAACGATACGAAGATGTGCCCACTATCGAAATGGGAATGCATGTTTGATGCGAAATGGATGTTGGGACTAATCACCGAACATCGATCATCACACAAGGCAATAAAGGACATAGTTAACAGATGTAACTGTCTGCCGTCGTGCAGCTCGGTGGACTACGATGTCGAAATTACCCAAACTTCGCTCGATATGGATAATTTCTTGCGAGCAAACAACAAACTTGCACAAGAGACATCGGACAAGTATGCGTGCCACGATACCCTGACGGAGATTAGCAGAAGCAATTAATTCTGAACATTTTGATTTCAGATTTTTAATCACTACGCTTGCGATCTACTTCAAGGAATCGTACTTCATCACGTCGAAACGTTCTGAGCTTTATGGATGGGTTGATTTTTTGGCAAACTGTGGTGGACTGTTGGGTCTCTTTATGGGTGTAAGCATTCTCAGTCTGCTGGAGATATTTTACTTCCTCACAATACGTCCTTTCTCGGTGCGCAAGAAGGCACGCATTGCGGAGCAGCGGAAGCCGCATGAAGTCCACAATTCCTTGCTCGCTGTTGTTACAAAAGCTGATTAGAATGATATACATAGTGAGTTATTTTAGCAGGCTGCACTACTTAAAGTGTTTTAATTGAGAGGATTTGGCTAAAACTAACATCTACCATGTAAACTTTAATCATTGCGATCATGAGCACTAATAATTGCAAAAGTATTATTTCAGTTAGTTTCGTACTTGAGAATATCTGTCTTGTGAAACATACAACGGTAGCTTAATTATCGATCCGCCATTTTAAAACCACTTACAGCATCGCACAAAACAAATGCAATCTGATTTACACCCTGTCGAAAACGTAGGCGATCTTGTTGATTGAAGAATCCATAGGAACAACGTTCCGATTCAATTGCTTATTGTTATTTTTATTATAATAATTATTATAAATATTACTAATATTACTATTTATTATTATACCAGTACGGCCAACTCGATAGTGCACTTTACACGAACACTATGATTACAAAGTCTTTAATACATACGTGGTAGGATAGTACAAATAGACGCAATACAAAGTGTGACACTAATGGTTTGTATAACGTTATGTAAAAAAAATACAGTGCCTTTAACATAACGCAATTGAATTAATCCGTTGTCAAACGATGGCAAAAAAATCGCTCTAGTTGTACCTGCTTGTTCATAGTTTGCATGCTAATTTTATGCAAAAATAATCAACAACTTCTGACAAAGGATCCACACTATCATTGTAGGGCAG
Source organism: Anopheles funestus (assembly GCF_943734845.2). Classification (NCBI taxonomy): domain Eukaryota; kingdom Metazoa; phylum Arthropoda; class Insecta; order Diptera; family Culicidae; genus Anopheles; species Anopheles funestus. Next base: position 73,666,607 of record NC_064599.1, on the reverse strand, counting down.
CACCTGAAGAATAACTGCCTAGGGATATTAATTTACGAATATTGTCACACTACTGCTCCTAAAAAATAATTACTACCTGATAAGGTTCTCCCTGGGTACGCACAAGGATATCATGAAATGTAAAACGATATACTTTCATTGGATATGTTGGTGGCCGGTTCTCCGTCCAGAGGATAGTCCGTTAGTTCCGATTCATCCGTGCGAGTGTGTTCTTCTGTCCGTGTCCAATGAGATCCTTCCGCAAACGATTGCGTCGCTCAGTCAGGGCGGAAGTGTTCCAGGAGTACTGTGCCAACAGTTCCATCCACGGTGTGCGTTACTTCGACCGAGATGAGCGAACTTCCTGTGAAAGGTGCGTTCCACTGTGATACGTAGCATTACACATCGCCAACGTCTTTAACGTGTCCTTGTTGCCATATCCGTTCCGATTCTCCTAGATTCTGGTGGCTAGTGGCTTTCCTTCTCTCGATGGCAGGATGTGGAGTGATGATTTACAAGACGTACGTCAAATGGAACGAAGTTCCAATTATTGTTACCTTTTCGGAGAAAACCACACCTGTCTGGGATATGCAATTTCCCGCCATTACCATCTGTCCCGAGACGAAAATGTCGTCGGAAAATTTTAACTTCACTGCCGAAATTAATAGTCTACGGGAAATGTACCTTCATGCCAACACTACACCGAGTGATGAATTGTAAGCATTGAGGCCGAATGGTAAACTTTCCCAGTTGGTTTAAAGTAAACTTTTTCTGTTTTATTAGAGTCGAGCAAGTTAAGGCGATATCGCAACTGTGTAACGTGTATTTTCATTCCGGCAATGATTTTTTAATGTACATGAACAGCACGGAAGATAATGTTGTCGGTACGTTAAAATACATATCGCTGAACCGAAGGCAAACGGTCTTGGGCTGTACTTACGGGAATCACTACAGGAATTGTGAGGACTATATGGTCGAAACAGTCACGGAGGAGGGCCTTTGTTATACCTTCAACATGATGCCAGAAAGTGAAATATTTCGCAAAAGTTCCCTTCATACCGAGTACAATTATACGGAGGATTGGTACCATTATTTGATACAAAGAACAGACATCGAACAAATCCCACTGTATGGTAAAGGTGCCGGATTGCACGCTGGTCTTACGATGTTTCTTATGCACACCAAGAAGGACACAGATTACATGTGCTCGGTATGTACGAGAAGACGTTGGATAACATACCATCTCGCTTCATGGAAATCTCGATTTCTCAGGGTTTCTTCCAGGGATACAAGCTGATGATACACGATCCGGACGAATATCCACAGGTTTCGATGCGCAACATGCGTCTACCATTCGGGCACGATATCTCCATCGCGCTCAAACCACAAATGATCGTCACTTCGAAATCCGCCGCTGACTACAGCTGCAAGAAGCGGCAGTGCTTCTTCAACCATGAACGCCATCTACGGTTCTTTAAGATCTACAATCAGGCCAACTGTGAACTGGAATGCTTAACAAACGTGACCCTCGCACTGTGTGGATGCGTGCGCTTTTCCATGCCACGTGCAAACGATACGAAGGTGTGCCCACTATCGAAGTGGGAATGCATGTTTGATGCAAAATGGATGTTGGGACTAATCACCGAACATCAGTCATCACACAAGGAAATAAAGGACATAATCAACAGATGTAACTGTCTGCCGTCGTGCAGCTCGGTGGATTACGATGTGGAAATTACCCAAACTGCGCTCGATATGGATAATTTCTTGCGAGCAAACAACAAACTTGCACAAGAGACATCGGACAAGTATGCGTGCCACGATACCCTGACGGAGATTAGCAGAAGCAATTAATTCTGAACATTTTGATTTCAGATTTTTAATCACTACGCTTGCGATCTACTTCAAGGAATCGTACTTCATCACGTCGAAACGTTCTGAGCTTTATGGATGGGTTGATTTTTTGGCAAACTGTGGTGGACTGTTGGGTCTCTTTATGGGTGTAAGCATTCTCAGTCTGCTGGAGATATTTTACTTCCTCACAATACGTCCTTTCTCGGTGCGCAAGAAGGCACGCATTGCGGAGCAGCGAAAGCCGCATGAAGTCCACAATTCCTTGCTCGCTGTTGTTACAAAAGCTGATTAGAATGATGTACATAGTGAGTTATTTTAGCAGGCTGCACTTACCACAACCTATTGTGCACAAAATTTATTGAGAGGATTTTGCTAAAACACACATCTAGCAAGTAACCCTCAATCATTTCGATCATGAGCACTAATATTAGCACAGTATTAAAGAGATTATATTAGATTCTTACATCTTTTTCGAATTTTAAATTAAGTTAACAATAACTTAATTATTGCTTCGCCATTTTTAACCCAGTTACAGCATCGCACAAAACAAATGCAATCTGATTTAGTACACCCTGTCCAAAACGTAGGCGATCTTGTTGATTGAAGAATCCATAGAGACAACATTCCGATTCCACGTGAACTGTTTGAGGGCGTCGAAAAGGTGTGGGTTTTCTAATTCAACAGACGATACATTTGTTACGAGTATAAACGTACAAACCCGATTTATTGTGTTAAGAACGCGTTTTATTGTACTGGTAACGTGCGTTACCCACGACGTACGAACAGAGAGAAGCGTGCCCTCTATTTGCCACTAATTATATATCCTAACTGAGTGCCTCGCGCAGGCACTCACTACTTCGGTAAGTTACTATAATAAAGGGTGCGTTACACGATTTTTATATTTGCTAAGCTGACTCCATGACACATTAACAATACAATTTATTCAATTTTCAACAATATAACAATAAATATATTCTCGAAAATAATTTTAAATTCCATATAAAGAAAATTAAATAATTTTAATGAAATTTTATTATTGTCATTTTGCCAGCAGAAAAAGAGGTTTCACAAAAGTTTTCACATTTTCTTCATTCCAAGTCTAAAGGCTTAACGATCTCTTAGGTCATGCCGGTCATTTGTGGCTTATTAATTTTACCACGTCCATGCTACGTCAATCCTTGCTATGGGAGAACGGTCTGGATGGGATTTGATACTCGGTCCTGTCGTGAGGAACCGTCGCCGTTTATCACTTCAGTCTGCCTCAATATAGGAGATATAATGCTCTTATTTAATTTACTTAATTATTTTCCGTGTATTTTGTCGTTTTTTTTCAAATAATATCATATCATAGTCAAACAAATTGAAAAACGAATATTATAAAACTTCCGTGCTAAACATGGGTGAAGCTACCTGTTGAGAACGACCGCACCTCGACCCGACGATATAAACGAGATACGTAGGAAGGACATGCGTGCGCTGATCGAGATCCGGTGAAAAGGAAAAGAAAGTGTGCGTAGAAAGGGATCCGGTCTGCCAGTAGCTAAGTAATCGTGGTGAGGACTATACTAGCTTTTTATAAATTCAACTTATAGAAAAAAAATAAAGTTGATTTATTCAAAAAAAGTAAACGTCCACGATTCTACTCAACACTACCTCATGGGAACGCAGTGTAATTAATATGTAAATGATATGCATAAAATAATTAATAATTAATGAGGCTACGCTAGGCTAGGTATCATCACCAAAGTTAAAATTGGAATCGTAGAAAACCATTAACACCGTAAAAGATCGGAATCAACACCGCAGTCAATATCGAATACAACTCCGGCTTGGACTCCGAAGTAATACGGAGTTGACCCCGGAGTAAGCTTAAGAGGTGGCTTCGCAGTAAACTCCGGATTTTTTGTTTTGAGTCGAATGTGATTTTTCAACGCGGGAGTTGGAGTGGATTCATGATTCCACTTTGGCGCAGTGGAGGATAAAGCTCCCAGGAGACCCTAAGTGGAATGTTAGCTGGAGCCTATAGGAACTCTACAGAATGTGGCACTAAGATTGCGGCTTTTTTAAGTGTCAACATTAGCTTGGGAAAAAGGGAGAATGTGGGGTTGTTCATGGACACACTTAGAACAAATATTCCGGTTACTACTTTGATGCCTCCTGGCATGAGCCCAAAGTAACAAGCTTAAGACAGGCAGGAATTTGGAAGGATTCTTTGATGGGCATTGCCCTCATTTAGGGACCTGTTCTTTACAACATTTACCAGGATCCCCGACTGTCGATTACTTAAATTTATTCAGAAATTTTCAAAATTACGCGGTTGATAAAAAAAAGCTACCGGTTTTATATCAAGTCAACGCCAAAGCCAAGAATATCGGAAATTATCATCAATAAGTTCGAGAATAATCACTATTATCATAAATTAGTGTTCAGAAATTTTACATTTTGATAAAATCGTTTATTTCCAATAGAACTTTTAAACTACCAACATGACTAACTTAACAAGTGTACGCTTCTTACATTATCGCTTTTCAAACACAATTCGTAACCCATCTTTTGCTTGGTAAACGAATGAACGCGGATCAATAGCGAATGGTTTATCGGTCGGACCAACAGTTACACGATAGTTTATTAATAACTGAACCAGTGCTAGCTTCACCTGTGTTTGGGCAAACCGCATACCCAAACACATCCTAGGCCCTTCACCAAACGGTAGATATATGATGCCTGAATGTACCACTTTCCGTTCCGGGCTGAATCGTTCCGGATCAAACTTTTGCGGTTCTGGATAATACTTGGGATCCCTTGAAAGAAGGTTTTGAACATTGTTAATATTTTTTTGTGTAGATCTGAATTGAAAACATCACTTACATGTGTATCGCCAAGATAGGAATTAAGATTGGTGTACCCTCGTGTACATAGATGCTCATATCGTGCCCGTTTTCATCCCGGAATCCTTTGCGCATGATGTACTTCTTGGTGCAAACTTTATGCATCGTTGTTGCAGGTGGATACATCCGTAAGGTTTCAAGAATTACCCAGTCCAAGTATTCCATCTGTTGCATCACGTCAAAGTCCAGTCTGCCATCGTTAGCGTCAATATGTTTTCTTACTTCGTCCAAAAGCTTTTGCTGCATCTCTGGATGTTTGGCAAGCTAAAAAAAAAACACCAAAGTGAAATAATATATACAAACGTATTGTTAAGACGAGTATGACATACGCTGTGCAGGGCAAAACCCAATACCGCGCTGGACGTTTCAAAGCCCTCAATAAAAGCAGTTAGAGCTTGTGCGGTAATTTCCGTCTGTGTGGTATCTAAAATAGTACGAAATGAGATATTGAATCCAAAATGTGATACACCAAAACCAACTATCCTAAAACTCACTGTTTTTATCTCGGTTTTTAAGGAACGACTGCATCAAGTCTTCCTGTAACGAACCGTCATGTACTGTGGCTGATCGTTTGATGATGATGTTAGCTACCAGCGATCTAATCCATTCATCAACCTCCTTTAGAAGAAAACTACGGGCAGTTGGAAGACCGGTCAATTCATAGCATCATCAATTTATGCGTAGGCCTCCAATTGCTCCATATACTTACGGTGCTGGGATCCACTTCGCAACCGTGGGCAACAAAGTGACCGTAAACGTCTTAATCGAGGCCATGTGTGATACATCAAAAACTCGTTTTCCCATGCGTCGGAATTCGCTTTCCTGCTCCGTGAAACAATCCGCATCGAGGCTGAACGTACATGCGACCACATTTTGAGTGGTAAAGCGTACGGCTACCTTCAGAGACAAATACAGAAACAGCCAACACAGAAAGATTAGGATACATCCGAACGAGCTGATAAGTTTATCCAGGAGCTGTTTGCTCTCTTACCTCTTTAGCTTCAAATTCCTGTCCCACATGACGTCCGATAAATGCTACGAACGCATCGGCCACCGACTGCATGATCGGGAACAATTGCTTAATCTTTGTGCCGCTAAATGATGGCGTCAGCAAGCTGCGTGATCGTTTCCAGCCTGCGCCACCCACCATAAATGGATGATTTGCAAGCAGTGGATCGTACTTTTCGTCGATGGGGAAATCATTGTTCGCAAAGCATTCGAAATCGCGCGTTAGTATGTTCTTCACCAGCACTGGATCCTTCACCATGATGGCGGGTGTGAACATTTTAAAATACCCCACAAACGGTTTGTCCGGATAGGCACTGCAAGTAAAATACCATAAATAAATACACTAGAAACAAGTTCTACGTAAGTAGTTTTACTGTACTTACTTGTACCAATCGCTTGCCAGTTCGCAAATGTGTTTCTTCAGCACTAGCGTAGGACCCAAGTTTCCCGTCACCAGGGTAGGTTTAGGATGGGGCACTCCATCTATGTCCCAAAACTTGTAATTATGTTTCACCAACCAGTAGAGAAGCCCCACAAGCGCAAACGCGGCCACCGCAATGAGCGGATTGTAGTAAAACAGCCCAGATAAAAGTAAACTGGTTACGAACATCGTGCACCGGCGACTAAACACAAACTGAACGTAGCATATACAAAGTCCGATTCATAGGCGCTTAACTTTTGCAGCCACACATCGTATAAACGATAAGATACAGACCGGGTGGAATATGTTTTGTGCTAAAAATAAAACAAATGATAACACGAGCAACTTAATATGAAATTATCGTTACGTAATTGATTAATTTCGTATATTGATAAGAAACTAAAAACAAAGCCATGAGTGGAATTACAATGCCGATTTCGTTTATTATTTTGAAACTTGCATAGCATACAAGTTCTCGTTGAATTTGCGTACAACGTTTAACGCTCCTTAGCTTTGAATTTCTATCGTAATCTTCAACTGAAAGCATGATAAAATTACATTGGAATTGATGAAATATAAATATAAACATAATAAATTAAATATAAACCAGACTATTATCATAAAACTCCTTTTAGCAAACAGTGAATTCAAACATCACACACGCAAGCAACTATTCAAGTGCTGAACTACATAATGAAAACACAGTGCAGTACTAGAGGAAATTGCACAATGAGATTGTTGAGAAATTTAACGATATTTTCAATTGTATAAACATTCTTGTGATTTGTTTCTTCAAAAATTGTTACGAAACAAAACTAAAACACTCTATAAAATCATTTTACAGAAAACATGAGGCAATTTATTTCAATTGCACAACGAAAAAAACTTTTTTTAAATCAAATTTGTCAATAAAATTTTTCCGATGGCGTCCCACTGTGCTTGTGTTTTGTTATGATTTTATCAGGCGAATGTTTTCGTGCTCACCAGCTGATTGTTTCGTGTGCAAATTGTAGATTTTATTCGATTTTGGTGCATAATATACATTATTTAGTACGAAAAAACAAAGTGTTGGTGCTATTGCAAGCGAGCTTAAAATTAGTTTAGTGTTGTTATTTAAAAACAAGCAAAGTTTATTACCGAACGATATTTGCTGGTGAATCATTGCTGTAGGTGAGTTGGTAAAAGTTAGTTTACTATTAATTAATAAGTAAATGTATTCAGAATTCGGAATGTAAAACACGGACTAGTTTTTCAACTATTTCAACAACTTCTTGAACTTTGTTTTCATAAGAAAACGTTCAGTTTGAAGTGGAAAGCAGAAACAAACTAAAACTAACCTCATTAGGGAAAGCATAAAGCATTCTTATCGGTGTGTTTTGAACCTTTCCCTTACTCCACATTTATCCTTTGATCGGTTTTGTTTATGATTCTACGACATCCAATCCACCGCGATCGACCCTTATCGATCGGAGATACGGAATGCGCAAACGGCGACTGAAATGTGAAATTGTTTCTCTCTTCTTTCACGATCGTCCATTTACACCATTGTCTTCGGCAGTTTGTTCATTACCACAAAAAGAAACGCGCAAGAAGAAAGGGATCAAAAAGTGCATCGATCGGAAGCACCAGGCACCCGGTTGCGTGTGTTTCTTTTACGGTCAGTTAAAATGTATGTTCTTTTTTCTGTGCTTAATGCGTTCTTTGCGATACGGTGCCATGTGTGTCTGACTGTGCGGACAGGAAATGGACGGTCAATAAAATTTGAAACGTACGATAAATGTATTTTTATTTGGGACAGCACAGTACACCGGACCGGAAGTGCAGTGCAGACGTAACGTTGGCGGTTTCATTTTATGACGGGCCGGATAAGGTTATTCTTTATTATTTTTTTTGTATTTTTTTTTATTGTCCAAAATATATTACAATACTGTTTTTTACTGCTAAATGTTTACCTAAAATATTATTTTCCGGGTTGTAGTGTATACATCCCATAACCGTATTTTGATTTCACTGGATACAGTAAGGTTAAACTAGGCCGAAAAAGCAACACCTTTACGCAGATAATCAAAATAACGGATCGAAACCCATTTAGGGCAAATTATCACAAAGGCGCAAACCACAATTGAACTGTCACGATATGACGGTATGACTCCAATTCCATCGCAAATAACTCGCATTTGCGCCAGTTATCCAATTCCGATCGATCCACTCCGATCGATCCACTCCGATCCATTCGTTACGGTCCTTCTCCGTAAGCAAATAGTAGCCACATTCGAGGCGAGATGCAGCCCCGGTGGATCTGGTCGGTTGATTGTGGGTAATTTGTTGTGGCCTGTGACGACCATCATTTGCTTTGCCCTCCATCGATCGTACCTTTCAGCTTTCAGCAGAGCCTTGGACGACCTTGTGCACCTTGTGCTGTAGAATGCTGGTGACGGTACCAACAGCATCACCATCACTTGGAAGCTTTCACGATGAGTTCAAGATATCACTCGAACCGCACACTCTTCAGTGTACGGCACCCACCAACCACTTTCCACGGTGGTGAACGTGAACACTTCAACCTGCCGGACGAGATGAGTCATTTCCATTCAACTCCAAACTCCGAATTACATCCTCGATGATTTGTTCAATACGATAACACACGCTTGCACAATTCGACATTTGGTCTGGCTGAAGAACCCAAATGGAATCGAAGAAGGATTTTTATATTTCTTCTCTCCGCATAATAATCCATCTCGGCAAAGTAATCTACTCCTTGTGCCGGAACAATCAAGGGCACAAATAGGGTCCTGCATTGCCAACTCGTTGCAAGCGAATGTATGTATGTTCTACAACGTGTTTCTCTTCTTTCAGTGCAATCGGTACGGATGTAAATCATTTGGCCAACCGATCAGAGATCATCTGGAAACCACTTGGTTGGTAAATTATACCCAACGTAAAATTATCACCTCATTCACGATTGAAGTGCAATTTGCATTTTTCTTTACCACTTGCTTGATTGTGTTTCGAATCTTTTTTGGACAAAAACTAGCTAGATGGCACTTTCGCGAAGCGGTGTTGTCGTACGCTTTGTTTAGTTTTAACGCTTTTATTTGTAGTTTTCTTTAAAATATAGTTTTTTTTTTAAACAAAACTCCTACATTTTTGGGGAAGCATTCCTACTTTGCTTAATAGTTCGGTCAAGAACGACCGGTTTTGTTTGCTGGAGCGGGGAATCATCTTTCTCGATGGCATTTTTGAACAGTTCTCCAGCTGTAGCATACTTGAAGCTATTGGGCCTTTAATGCACAAGCATTTGTCGTTTGTTTTTGTGTGATCTTGGTGGAATCGTTTGTGCTGAGTGTAGAAACAACATTTGTGCTGTAGTTGTACGCGCACTGCCAGTACAGTGGCAAGTGTTCCTACTGCTTAAACAAAGCACTAGAACATAGAATGTTTCTATTTTTTATAAAATTTTATTTAAAGGACAGTTTGCACGGAAAACGTGAGGGTGATTCATGTCTAACCTTTTTAATTTTATGACAAGTGTCCAAAAAGCATTGAAAAATGTTATTCTGCCCAATACATCGATATGACTAGTATTTGTGGTATTTATTTGATAGCTTAACTTCATGGCTGAATTAAATATTTATTTACTCTCAATGTGTAAGGAAAGATATTTTTACGATTAGTTTATAATGGGTATTTTATTTATTATTATTTGCGTTTAGTTTCTTCTTCTTCTTGGCTTAACGACCTTACAGGTCACGCCGGCTATTTCTGGCTTACTAGACTTATTTTACCACGTAGCCGGATAGTCAGTCCTTGCTACGGGGGAACGGTCCGGATGGGATTTGAACCCGATCCGGCCGTGTGGACTAGCGCCGTTTATCACATGCACCACCGGACCGCCCTTGCGTTTAGTTTATTTGCGTTAATTTAAATAGTTCGTATTTTTCATTCTAATTGCAGCTCTTCCCATTTATATATATTTATTATTATTTTCATTCACATAAGTTTTTATTTTGTTTCTCATCTTTGTTTTTGTTTTTTACTCGATTATTTCATTATTTTTTCCTTTTTTCTTATTTATTGTTTGTTCAATAATAATGCATCCTGTTTTTTTGTATTTGTTTTATTTTCATTAATTAATTTGATTTTTTGAGATTTTTTTTTTGTTTTAGTTTAGCATTATTTCTCATATTGGATATTATAGCATATTTATTTGTTATATTTTTTTCTGTTGAGAAACATAAATCTTTTCATTGGGTTTGTGAACAAATATGCTTCTTGCTTTTTTATGTAAACTTTTTAAAACGAATGATATTAGTTTTTACTCAATTTTTCTATTTTACTTTTGTTTGCTGTTGACATATTACCGTTTAATGTATTGTTATGCAAGCCTCTTTTCGCTGATAAATATGCTTTCATGTTTTTACATCTTGATGCTCCTAATATGTTACCCTCATCCTAGTCGTTATCAGCACTATAAAATAATGTGCTGTAACCCTGCTTTGGGGCATTCAAAAACGAAGCAAACTTTCGTACACCGGCCAACCAATCCCAATTCAAACTCCAGTGCCAGCTCCGATAAGCCGGTAAATCCGACCCGAACTAGGAGAACCGACGATGCTATGGCCATTAATCTGGCACTGCCTGAAACGACCAACCATCGGTACGGTTGTGTGCGTTCGTATACCTTCCAAAAAGGGTTCGGGTTCGCTGTGGTCGCGGAACATTTCCCGAGCTTCGTCGGTGTGCGTGCGAACAATGCTTGCATGGGGAAGCAAACCGAAGATGTGTTCCGTCCGTGAAAGCTTTCGCTCCGCTCAGTCGCAGTCCGATATTGTTCCGATCCGGTGGTTGGTCCCTGATAGTGCGGTGCGTTACGACGATTGCGTACGGATCGTTTCAGTGCTTTCGCGAGATCACTTTCGCATGATCTCGAATGTTTCTGTTTGTCATTCCTTACCCCGGGTGGTGTGCCGTTTGTGCCGAACTTTATGAAGTAGGGCATCAAGTGTTGAATGTAAAGGTGATTTGAATAATTGTTACCAAGTGCCGCTGACTTCCAAGTTGAATATCGTTAATATCGTGTAATTTTGTGCTAGTGGACAACATCTGGAAATCTTTTAGTGAGTTTTTATTCTGTACATTAAATTATTTTTATATATTACAATCCAATGTGACATGGTTGTAAAGTTATTGTTTAAAAACTCATTATGATTATAAAGATTGCTCTCAAGGATTTTCGGAGAGGATATAATGTTCTATTTTTCATCGTGGTAAAGTCCGTCATGGTCAATCGTATACGTACGATATTTGGTATATTACAGCCTTTAAGGTCCTTATATTTATCAAAATTATTTCAATGGTTTCTTTTTAAAACATGATTTCTTTTCTTAAAATTTCTTTTCATGGTCAATTTACAAAATCAATCAAACGAATTGTTGACAAATTGAGTGCGATTGCTGACTATATTTACAAATCTCTGTGAAATCAAGATCCAGCTAAAGATAAAATAGTTGATTATGATAAATTTTTCTATGTGCTATATTAAACCTTATAAAAGGTTGCAGACATCATCATGGCTTAGCTTCTCATTGTCAATGTCTAGCAATGAAAGCGCCTAGAAACAATTCTACTATTGCTTTGCTCCGTAAAACAAGGGCGCGAACCAAACCGAGATGTAAAAATAAAACCCTTCATCTGGTGGACGGAAACCGTAGCGAAGTAAGCGTGAGGGAAACAACAACAACACACACACAAAAAATAACCAGAACCAGAGGACAAGAGAAATATGTATACTTACAAAAGCTTCCCAGTTCTCGCCGGTAAACGATAATAATCTTCCATTGCACTGTGTACGCCGTGTGCGCCCGGCATCGTTACTATTCGCCCTGGTAAAGAGGCAAGAGTAAATAATATTTAACATATTCCGCGTCGGTTGGCCAAGCATCGTCTCCAGGTGGTGTTCCATCGTATACCTGTGTGTGTGTTTGTGTATCTTCTTATATGCGGTGGCTTACGCTGATCTTAAGCTGCGTCGTCCGATCCGTGTGCTCCCAAACTGCTATTTGTCGTCTTTGTAGAAAACTCTAGGAAGCTGCACTTGGATCGCTACTTCTCTGTCTCAGCGGTCGATCGTCATCCGCAAGAGTAATGTTCCATCGCTTTAAAGACCCTAACATTCCCCAACCAAACAGAACAGCTGAAGCAGTACAACAAGTTTGCTGTCTGCCACACTTCCTACCAAGCCACAGAACTGTTTTACCGTGGCGAAGAGTTAAACAACAGCAGAAAAGTAAAACAACACACACCCCGGCACCGGGTTCGCATCGGATGAAGCAAAAATAAAACGAAACGTAAACTCCCATACGAGTGCAGAAATGTGGAGAGAAAAAAAACATTAAATCGACCATCGGATGACTGAGGGATGGGTTTTGCTGTGCCCGTCTATCACCCTGGAGGCGATTGGGTCTCGATGTGGAGATCGGCGTTGGCAACCGCAACAAGGCGAAAACCTGGGCTGTGGGAGCTTTGGCTTTGATGGGCAGAGCAAGCCCCAGATGATTTGTGTGTGAAGTTAATAGCCGATCACTTTTGACAGCACTTCGGCAAAATTCTTTGAGCACCCTAATTGCATTACGGAAACGTTTCGGTGTTGCCGGTGCAAGGATGCAATTTGCAGCAATGCAATAAAGAGAAAATAATGAAAGAGGAAAATAATAGAACTAGATGAGAAAAACAAATAGGAACTAAGCACAAATTTAGACAATTTTCTTATTTAAAATTCTTCTAAAAATGTTACACAAACAGCAGAAAAAGAAATCAATAACTAAAAGTTGTGAAACAATTTAAAAATTGTATTTTTTATAATTTTTTAGCTTGGATTTTTTCTTTGTTTTTTATGTAATGTTTGATGTTTTTATGTGTTATTGTGGTAAAGATTAAATATAAATTTATGTAATTTCCAATATCTTTCTTCTTTATTTATCTAATCTGTTTGTCTACTTGTCAAACTTAAACGCATGCTGTTTATAGTGTTCTTTAACCAATTTGCCGATGCATTCGGTGGAAATTTCAATGCGGCGCCAAGCGAGAAGAGTCATGAATTTTTGCTTCTTCGCATATCCTTCCTTTTTCACTCGCATATCTTGCTCGTGTGTAGTTGGGCCACGGCGACACTTTGCAAAAGGTAGATGTGTCTTCTTTTTTTGTTTCACTTCCTTCCTTTTGCTCCCCATAAGTACCATCATAGTACCGAAGACGCTCCCAAGGTTGGTTTGGAGCCCGAAAACGGGTTGGGGAGGGATATGGGATCATAAAATAAAACACATCACCGTAGCTCTCGCAGCGAGTGAGAAGATGTGTAATGTCCAGCGTGATGAGTCTTCTCTAGCTGCTGCTCCGAGGTGGCTCTTGTTGCACCGAATTTATGCGCGACCGTACGACGGATGGACGCAGTGTTACGAGTCGGCGACCGCAGATGCGTTTTTGAGCTCATGTTTTTTTTTCTCTCTAATCTCGATTTGAGCGTGCGCGGTTTTTGGTCACAACTGTGGTTTTTATTAATTTTTTTGTTGCCTCCACATCACAAGATTTATATGAGGTTAGACTGGTGGACGGGAAGACATCAGTTTGCGGATTTACTATAACCGGTAAACCGGCACAAACACGATCACGATGGCAGATTTAGCAAGCTTTGATTAAACACGTTCAAACGGTTTTTCTTTCTTTTTTTTACTTAATTTAATAATTTATAATAGCTGCAACAAGGGAACAAAAAGAGGAACGGGGACATCAGAAAGCCGGCTTGCGCAAAGAAAAATAATGGAAATAACTAATAGTATTATAAAAATTAGTCAAGCTCACCTCTCGGTAACGCTCTTCATGCCATTGCCTATCGAGCGGGTGCAATAAAGCCCAACCTCACGGTGCAGTGAAATATATATTCGCAATTAATCTTAGGCTGGCAATCTTGTTCCACCACACAAGACACAACACACACACACCGACCACGGTTACCGTTTCGTGTCGTTCGCCGTTGGTTGCTCGCCTCGGTACATCCGACACAACACCGCGATCGTCAGTCCCGGGAGTTGCAGTACAGCATCTTTACTGCGCCAGGTTGCCGTTGCCGATAAGACAAAACCAAAAAAAAATAAAGAAATACAAAACATAGCTTCTACGGTTGCCTACATGTGCCTTAGCTACTCGAGCGTTGACCGTGTGCAAGGCGAACAGGCGAACCAACTTCCAGACCCGCTAGACCCAAGAACCCTAATTCCTAGATCCGCAGGGTTTGCTGCAGACGAAGCAAACAGGACCCACCGGAGACAGTGCGATACTTTATCGCATCCGAAACGATGCTACGTGCTTCTTATTGTGTTGCACAGGGATCGAGGAAGTTTATTCCTCTTGGTCGATGGATTTTTCTTCTCAAACTCCAACCCATGCGCTCGCTGTTCTTACTATCGAGCCAGATCAGTTTTGTAGACCACGTCGCTTCCCGATATCGTGTCCCTGTTTCTACGGCGTGCACAATAGTGTCTAGGTCCATCCACCAGGCATCGGGCGGAGGGCGGATTTTAATGGTACGGATTTAATTCTTACTGCCCATGGGTTTACCGTACCGCAACTTATCCGCAAGCACCATAACCGGGAGTGGAGTATTGGGAAGTTCACCACAACGACGTGGAAGAAGATGTTCCTACCGTCAACCGTTCCGTTTCGGCACAGGATCGTTCCGTTCCATTTAGTTTTATGTGCCCGAACCTGACCGGCCGAACGATCGTTTCGACTTCCTGATCGCGTTGGTGGAACCTCCGAAACGCAAAAAAAAAGCGCAAGAAAATCGAACCGTACCTGACCTTTTTTTCTGTTGCTGTTGTTGTTGTTGCCTTCCCTATGTTGGCCACCGATATGGATGTGATCCGATGGTAACAGTGCATTTCATTGTTTGGCGTGAAGTGCACTAGATGCACTAGATGGTTTTTTCTTGCTTTTTGAAGAAACGGAACCTTCCCATCCATCTGATGGAATTACACTTACGACACATTCCGTTTGGGGAGGATATTTTTATTTGCCGGAACAGTGAGGATGGAGAAGGTACGGTGTTCCATCTTGTACGGATCTAGTGGGAATGTTGTGCTGTTAGCGTATATATGATCATTACATCAATCTTTGATTACACCTGGCCAATTCTTATTGCTTTTGGTGGTTATAGTTAGATCCCCTGATGTAATGTGTATAAACGTTATGCGCTTACTTATTATTTCGAATTTCTTACATGATTTACTGAAATATCAAATAATGGAATAAAAATGCAAATTTTTTATGATGTTTTAAACCAAACGTATGCAAAATATGGAAATACACCAAACTTCCCAGTGAAATTTTGAAATTTTAGTTACAGCTCTCATAGTTTCTCTGTCTCAAGAATATCGAATCTCGATCGACAGAATCTCTCAATTTATGGCTGTCTAACGTTTGACAAAAAATTAAACGCTTAGGACGACACATGTGAAAGCATTCCAATTAGCTGCAAAGATTTCTTTCCAATCGCAATATCCTAAATAATTATGATTGGAACTTAGGAATAAAATATTACGCATTTTAACTCTTATGTGTTTATATTTTTGTCATTTGTCCCAAGAGTCACTTGGGAAAACTCTTGAGAAGGAACATCGCTCCATCTCAGTTCGAACCTACCACCTGTCCATAAGGGCGACCTAAAAGGACTTTACGTATTTGAGTTGTCCGGTGTCATTCGAATGGCATGACCTTCCCTGCGGATCTCCTTCGCAGGATCCAAGGATCCAAAAATCCTTCGCAGCATTTTTCTCTCGAACACGGCTAAAAATATTTCGTTAGTTTTGGACAAAATCCAGGTGTTAAAAGCGTATGTGAGTATTGAAACTGTATAAGATCTATCTAGTACCAGCTTCGATCGTCCAATAATTCGTTTGTTTTGTTTTAAACGTATTTTCGTATCTGCATCTGTTTCATCAGATATTCTTTAAAAAGTATAAGTATGAATAAAGAAATTTATTCTCTTCATGATTTGAATGAATTCCATGTTTTCCATAATATGTTTAAAAACCATGCAAGTAAGAACCCAATTACTCCAATATGATACGTGTCTCTGATGGCAAACTTTCGCAAACTCTTCAGTATTGGCGCCAATGACCATTATTTCTGATTGTAAAACTAAATCAAAGCTTCCGTAACATTTTTACCATTTGTCGCCAGTGAACCATTGCGAACCACATGCGGTAGATGGTTGTCCCACAAATGTGGACATTATTTAAATTGAATCATTCCAAATGACACTGATCGGCCACAACATAATGCCGGCGCGTCATGCACGATTTGCTGCCAGTGTTGACCCTCCACTCCAGTGAACGATGTGAAAGTGTACAATTTGGATCGGAAGTGTCACTGTCGGCGATGAAGAAGCTAGAACTTCTAGATGTACGTGATGTTACGGTTGATTAAAATTTGCGACATTTCTCACGACTTTTTGAAGCGTTGCTATTTTTGCCTTTCTTCGAACAAATTGAGCACATAACACGATGGTCCCACTTGGCAAAATGGGGTTGTCTCGGTAGATTTATCTTGCTTTTCTACCTACCCTTTGCTAGCTTAAAGTCCGTTCTCCAAGGCACAGAAAACCGAGCTTTTCTTTGCGGCTAGAACTAGAAGGAAATGTTTGTCAAGAAAATCCTTGTGATTGTTATCGTACGATGTGAGTATGTCCCTGTTATTATACTACCCATAACTGCATACTGTCTCTGGCCAGCAGTGTTAACGTAAAAATGGTTTGAACTATAACTTCTAGCTCAAAACCATTCTGTACCATCGCAACCGACCACTGGAGGCGTGTGAAAGCGAGAAATGTAAGCCCACTGTGCAGGGAACCAGAAGACCGTTTGCTGACCTGGTGCAATACGATAGGAAATTGTTTCATTTTCATTCTTTACGGTTATGCCTTACGGATGCCGGTGCAGTATCGTATAATTAGTTCGTTAACTTTTTTTTAGCTGTTCCTTCCCCACATTATCCGCCATCGGAACCGAACCAAGCAGCGCCAATGGTTTGGTAAATTTATGGGAGGTTTTTTGTTTCTCGTATAAAAAAAAACAGGGCAAAAATCGCGTCTTTCTACCTTCTGCAGTTATCCCTCGAGCGAACGATTTGCAGGGGTTCGGAAAATGGAAGTGAGAACACCAATAAGAACCATGTATACAGGTCTTGCCAACTGATGCGTTTGCCCTTGAAAAAGTCATCAAATGTTATGATGCAAAGTTTGTTTACGAATATTTTCCTTTGCTTTATTGTTGATTCATCCCAACTAATTTATTATGCAATTTATGTGCTAGTGTGTGTGTAAAACATTTTTAAACTGTGTTCTATAATCGTTTACTTGATTGAATTATCAACATTTTTTGTTACTGTTTTATGTTTTTGTTTTCCTTTATTTTTGTATCATTTGTGATGTGAATTATTTAATGACTTTTTTGTTCGTTTTTTCTTTCCTAAATGTTAGCTTTATTGATGTGTACACTGAGTTGATTAATATTTAAAAATATTCGTTTATAGTTTTAGTTAATTTTTGTAACATTAAACATTTATTTGTTTATTTTTTATTTTTGTTTTGTTTTTGGATGCTTTTTTTCCTACTTTCTTTTGTTTCTGTTTATAATTTCCCTGCTTTTTATATTGACTTATTTATCTTTGTAATTTTCTTTTTTTTTCATTAATTTGAAACAAATAATTTTGAAATTTTCTTCTTCTTAAAAGTTATTTTTGAATGTGTCGGTTTTTGATTTATACCGCTAAACACACAGTACAGCATTTTCGTAATGATTAATGTTGTTAAACAAATTACACACACTGTACATCTCTCTCTGGAGCGCCTATGATCTGTAGTTTACGTGGAAGAAGGAAGTAACCGTCAACTTCTCGCAAGGCGATAGACGGTTGACGTATGGCAAAAGCTGTTCGGTTACGTGCTTGCGTGGCGTCGAATCTCGTTCCCTAACCAAACCTTACGTACGTTCGCTATCTTTGGAGCTTTGTGTTTTTGACGTTTATTTTCCGCAACACAAAGCCGCGATCGCGCACAACACACGGCAAAAGATCTCTGGCGCAAGATATTGTTGCCATCCCGCGTGCGCACGTGGTTTGGCCGGGACTTACACCGGGAATCAGAGCTGCTCCTGAACACAGATCGTCCGGATGGACGGTACACACAACCACGGAGCGAGAGAGAGAATGAAAAAGGTGGAGAATTGCTTTTACCGCGTACGGCTGGCAGAAGATTATAGCGAATGCGCATAAAACCGAACGACCCAACGCGATCCACCGAGTGCATTCGATGCACTTCACACCACGATGGAACTCATTTAGCTGGATACTTGAAAGAAGTGGCCGATGGGAATTGGGTTTTAGAGGAAGGGAACAGTAAACCAAAAGCAAAAAAAATAGCACTCGCGGCAGACGATAATAATGCGCGCAAAGTAAATGATATTTCATTGCCCGTATGGACCCCAACTATGGGCCGAGGCTCACATTTCGCATGGTCATAAAACATGCTGTCATAGACCGGCTCGCGAACAGCAAGGAAGACTTAAGCTGGAAGTGTAAAACATCTTAAAACCAAAAAAAACAGGAATAAAGAAGGAAGGTTTTTTTGTTTTACATCACATCTCAGCAATGTTTAAGCTGGAATCCATAACCACAATGCGCCGAAGACACAGTTCGTTCCGTAACGTAGACAGAGTACAGGTTTTTGTTCTGCTCTTGCGTTGTGTGGAATCATTTTTTATAATCATTACTATTATTACGTGAAATCATAAAATTATAAACATGAGAAGCAAACAACGAACGTGCGCACGTAAGGGTGATACCGGGATCGCGATTTTGCCGTCTCATATCCCAGGTAATTGGGTGAAGGAAGTAACCTTACCGGCGTGAGTAAATGATGCCCGTGTCTTTTATGTTTTTGTTTTCGACCAATTTGTTCGAGGATGTGTACGGGGTGAATCACTGAGAGGATCACCGGTCGATGAGTTAAGGTGAAGCAGATCGGATCTTCCTCGTTGCGGAATTAGGATAAATAGCAATGCATCGATTTTTTATCACCCTCCATTGCAAAAAGCGGGTACAGTTAGATGGCGTTTTATTGCGCTCAACTGTCCAACACTGTTTGACGGAGGATCAATACTAGTTAACAAATCACTAATAAAGGCAACATTAAGGAATGCGCTTTTTATGGCTTAAGACATTTTGGTTTTCAATTTACAACCAATTGAGCAAACAATATATTTGTTTTGGGTCGGTAATTATTAAAGAATATTTTACATAAAATATGACGATTGTAAGATTTGTTTATTTTTAATATTTTATTTAACAAGTGATAATATAATTGTGTTATGCACTGTATTTTTATACAGTAGATCGTCGATTATCCGGGATACTCGGGACCGGACTGATGCCGGTTAATAGATTTCCACGGATAATAGTCCCGTAAATATCAAGGTCATTTATATATCTAGATAAAGCGCATATAGTGTTTATATACTATACTATTGTAGTCCTTTTGATACTAAAAATCATTCTGGATCAAGCAAATTATTATCAAATAAGAATTAGAATTTAGAATGTAAATTGAAAACATTTCAAATACATGGTTTGGTGACGATTGTAGTAATTTAAACCATCCTGACATCAGTAAAAATGTTCACCGCGGTGGAACAGCTGTCAATTTTAAGCGCACGGTTATTCCGCCCCCGGATAATCGATGTTCTACTGTATTATACTTTTCTATCGATATTCTTTTCGATACTACAAGTTTTATTAATATTATCCGGAAGCGTAATAAACCAATTCTGCATATAGAGGAAAACGCGGTTCAGACGGGATTTTGTACCGGGCCCTATCGTGTTAAGACTGACGACACTACCATTACACTACCTAGCCTCTTTCAAATGGTGCTGTTATACAAGCACAAAAACAGGATTTTATCTACACCAATACAAAAGAAAAAACTATTATTTCTTTAATTAAATACTTAATTAAACCTACAATGCAATAATTACATTAGTATTAGATAAAGAATGTGGCTTCAACAAACATAAGCGATAAGCCACTGCTGCTCACACACGGCAATGACCATTCTAAGAGCTATTTACACGCTTTTTTTGTAAACCATGCCTCCAAATCGTGCTGACCGGCGTCAACTGACAACAAGCTGACAGCAAACATAGAACAATCACGAATCCATACGAGCACATGATTTTGCAAATGACATGCAAACCATATCACCTTCACGGTCCATTCCCTGCCTCTCTCTCTCTATTCGGAAATTCGCTTTGATTTTTCTCCCATCCCACAGACCGCAGACGTACCGAAATGCTATAGGAGAGGGGTTCCTGCGTCCAGAAGGTTGTGCAGCAAACTGGTCATCCACTCAGCCATCGTTGGTGTCCGCTTCCAAAATCGAAAATCGGCATCAATCGACATCCTAGCGTCGTCGTAACCCGATAATGTATTCTAATGAATTCCATTTTCAATTTCACCGCCGTAATGTTTAATTAACTCTGCTGCAAGTGGACCTGTGTTTGGTGTGTGTATGTGTCGGTAACTTAAGACACTTTACCGGCACACGGAACGAATATATTAATCAAATATGTAGCTCGTACTCGTCTGCCCCTGCAGAGCGTCGGTAACTCTGCTGCTCGTCTTTGTGGTTCGTCGACTTATGGAGTGACCACACTATCCGAACGACTTTCGGATACTTTGAAATGTTCTTCCAATCGACATGACCAACAGGCAAATTGATTCAGACAAAGTGTTCCAGTAGACAATCTGCTTTTAGGATTTGTGTGGTAGACTAACCATATGTCGACAATATGCTAGAACAAGACGGGGTGTGTAAAACGTTATGCGAATTAGACAAAATAACATACTTATATTATCAACCAGACAACTTTCGCTCGTCCGAATGGGTTCGTTATCGCCATGCATTCTCCTCGGTTAGCTTTATCATTTCGTCCATTCAGAATCATCCCTCAGCCAACTTCTTTCTTCCTGAATTGATCTTATGGTGGCGCCAGTGTTATTTTTTTTGTAACTCTATCTCCACTTTTCATTAGACACCTAACATGATTGGCCAACCCATTCGGTCCAATCACATCCCCGGACGCTGTTTGATAAGATAACAGGCGCACATGTAGTGTTACACTCTTTCCCAAGGCGCATCTTCCGCACATCTCCCACAGGCACGTGGAGATTAGTCGCAAACCCCGGGAAAGTTTGACAGCTCCGTACAGTTGCTCAAAACACAAGCGAGATATGGGTACTGACGCGATCGCCACTTGTTTCATTAGCGCACTACCATTCTGCTTTTGCTGCGCCTTTGATAACGGTTGCCCGCATGCGCTCATCTTATGGTGACGGGCGTAGGGTGCTTATCAATAATTTCGTGAAAAAAAGGTTCCGGGACACAGGCAGGGATTTTAAGAGAACGCGGGAAGCTTACGATCAGACGAATTCGTAATCTTTTCTACCCTCTTGCGGGGGGACAATACATGGTGTGGTCGTGTTTGTGTATTTGTACGTAAGAAGTAACAAAACAGCTTAAGGTGAAATCAAAATGGTTTTTTTTCATTCACCACTCTGGTCATCTGACACGAAGTAAACAAATCGTGGTCCAATCAGTGGTAAAACCAAACAAAAATTTTGATTTATGGTGGCTGCTTTTTCTACTATTAGCTGCATTATATGCCTGTCAAAATCAAATACTTTCAGCAATAATTGTTTGGTAAATAAGTTTTAAGATAAATATTAACAATAATATTATTGTGATATTCACAATTTAGACAATGTAAACCCGTACTTTCCGACATTTGCATTTTTTCGCAGTATGGTTAAGAATTCTTATTGTTATTGCTTGTATTATTGTCTATTATTGTTATTACTTGTAAATCGTTTCAATGACGGTGTGCATATGTTGCCTTGGCTCATAATATACGATATGCAAATGCTCCCATCCAAATGACATTAATTTAAATTGATTATTGTTTGTTTTTTATCCTCTTTGATGATAACGATCTGCTGTCGTATGCTTACTTTTCTTACTTGTCCTTGCGAATTCGCACTAGATCGCATATAGAGCGTATACTTCAAACTCGTCGAAATTTTGACAGCTAAATAGTCACAACTAATCTGGTACTTGAGTTAATAATTATACAAATACGCTTGATTTGGGATTGAGACAAATTCTAAAATTTAAAAAAATAAATAAATTTAAAAAATTAATAAAAAATGTTTTATGAGCATTTTTACATTATTATATATACAATTTTAAGAACTTTCAAATTCGAAACAGTAAACAACGAATCTTCCAATATAGAAAATAATTAAAATTAAGGTCATCTGAAAATTATTCTATTTTGTTGCTAAATGTATATTTGATCATTTTAGTTTCCGTAATATTTAATATTTTTCTCTCTTTTCCCTCCCTCTTTACAGACCTATCATGCTTCAAACCCACTGACATCGGTACCGTACAGTCAAACGGCTGACCATCCCTTCCTCATCGTGAGCGGTCGATAAGTCAGCTGAGCCTTTAGTAGCGGTACGGTACCGTCGAGAATCAGGAGTGGTGGATCGTCGTGTATCAATCCGAAGCACCAACGCTCAGCAGCATCACATCACATCTGTCCGCCCGTGAAGCGCACTGGTATTTCCCAGTCGCTTTCGCTCCAGTCACCGCACAACATTGCTCGGGTGAACATCGCTGGACCTCGTTCGTCCGCCTTTTTCCGCATACAGTGGTGGAAAGACAATTATTTAGCCCGCAGTGAAATGATTTCGGTGAATGAAATGTGTTAGTGATTCTAAAAGAAAGGAAGATATTTAAAATAGCATAAATCCTACGGAAAAGTCCCTAACCGATGTGGAAAGTGAAGTGATGATTTCACACTCTTGCAGACAACGCGACTGCCTGCCTGTTCGTTGATTAGGTCGACTGTTTGTACAATTTCATGGGTCTCAAAACAAACTGATAGAAGCTACTACTGTTCATGTTTATTATATCTTCCTGTGTGCTTACCATTAAGCTGATAGTGAACTGATTAGATGCGATTTTCAAGGTAGTGGTGGCATAAAAAAGTGTATCAGTGCATTCGTAAGCGTTTGTGAGTAGTGGGAAATATAGTGTGTTGGAAGTGATTCGTTTCCTGGTACCGATTACGATCGTTCGACTGCGTTTATTTAGTGTTTTTTGCCGGTACAGTACACTAGTGGGTGCCTGCCACTTTGTGTGCAACGTGAGTGATCCGATTGATTGACCGCATGTAAGCATTTTTGTATTACTAGTTCTCTTGCCCATCTCTCATGTTTGTGTTTTTGTTTTGTGATTAATCATAAGATCAAATCGATTTTCAACTTCTTTCTTGATATGTTTTTAAAACGCTTTTAAACGATATCTTATGCGAGACTCTTTATGTAAGCTAACTGCAAGGGGACTTTCCACTGCATCAGATTAGATCTGCATTTGAAACTCATGCATTCCTACTATCGAAATCTCTAAGCCAGATCAGGGTTAAACTTCGTTGAGAGACTAGAGTTTCTTGAGCACCAACAAACTATAAAAGACCACAGGCAAAGTTGGCCAAGAATCGGTTTTATCTCACATCCGCACTACTTTCATGCTGGCTTTCTCAACTCTTCCGGGATCGTGATCATCGATCGGTTAGCCCCGATCGAGGGAACCAATATATCACCACCAGAGGTAAAAAAAAAACGAGCAAGAAAAATCTTCGCCACATCTCCATTCTGCCCTTGCCACGTACGATTAGTTCGTGTCCAAAATCGCTACCAAACCACCAAAGGTGTAACTAAAGCAGCAAGCGCTCAATTGCTGACCCCCGGCCACACCAGCTTTTGCCAACCGGGAAACATTGGCTATGACTTCGCTCCGATATTCGCTCACGAAAGTGCAGTTCAGGCGGGTCTGATTAATGAAATAGATTGAAACTGTTCAATTCGTACCGTTTAATTAGTTTCGCTTGCAGGCGCAAATCTGGGTCGAACCGTTTATCCAAGGCGTCTTGGTGAATCTCTGGTCGGGATTTCCCAAAGTCTCACCACACCAACTACATCGGACTGTAGCCGCGATCGTAATGGCAGATTGATGGAGCACACCCCAAAAACCGTGCCTTGCGGCAAGACGGTTACGGGCAAGACTAGCGCTAGCTTTGGAAAGGTATTCAGGAAATGAATAATTACCATACTGTGTGCGAAAAATAGTTATCTTAACGAATCTTTTGCCGATGAAATGCGAATTTTCAAGCGAAGATCATGATGTGCGCTTGTTGAATACTCTTGTGTGCGGGTTCATCCATGTCGTGCCTGTGTTTGGTGGTTGATTTTGTACGTAAATCTAATGTGTTCTGGTTTGCGGTGTGGTGTTGCTGGTGGCAGATGTGCTCAGCGGGACAAACCCTTCGGCGTTCAGTTCCATCAATTTAAATAATGATGACCGCCGGTTTGCAGGTTCTGTCGATAAATCTTCCACTGGGAATGTGAGGCTTTCTTAACGAGTTAGAATTCTTTGTTGGGACAACTTGGGTTAACTTTCTAACCAATTTGTAACATTCTCAAAATTAATATACATTTTTTTAAATTATTAAAATATTGTTTTATCCACATAAATTGGGTACTGCATCTTTAAAAATGCCTTTCAATTGCTTATTGCTCAATGTTTCAAATGCCCCGTGTTTGTCATTGGAATCGGATTTATGATTTATGGATTAGTTGTTCCCATTTGACTTGCCTTCAGAAAGGTGTGGAAGATGTGGCCGCAGGCAGTGAAAAACCGGGCACAGCATCATTCTCCTTTGCACCATACCAAGCGCTACAGGTGGTCAACAACATTTTATCGACTCCCAAATCATTTCTCATTACTTAGACTTAACTAAACCCCGTGCATGACTCTACATTATGTACACATTTTAATTGTTAACGGATCCAGCGACCAAGCTTGATAGGTTTGACAGCTGTACTTTTGGTTATTGAAGAGTAATCAATTTAAAGAAAAACTTCATTCCTAATGTTGACAACATTTCTTTCAATTAATCATTTCGCTGCCGCCCGGTGTGTGTGTGTTTTGTTTGGTTTGTTTTGTGTATGAAATTTCTCACACAATTGAATTCATTTTATGATAGCCTTCGCACACGTATCGGATACACAACTGAGGTGTGTAATTAATAATGGGATTTGTAACCCTTCATTAACAATAGCCAGTAGACAGGTCTTGTCTTGCAGTTGGTGTTATTAATTATTGTTTCTATGAGGTTTCGCGTGACATTAAATTCTTGGTCTCATATTTGCATTACGACACATTGACACTAACACATTGTTCAGATAGGCAATCAATTTCACACTATAATTTTCAAAATTTGAATATTGCCATAATGTATTTTCTATATTGGACATTCACAGTTTGTTAAATAAATTTTAAAAAATTTTGCAGAGGCTTGACGGGGTTTTTAGTTGAATCGTTTCTCGAATTTTTCTTCACTGAATTGGAGTATTTTAAAGAATGAAATTATTAGTAGTTAAACCCGTCCTTTTTTCTCAAACCATCTCGAGTTCACTTCAATGTGTAAATATTCAAGAAACGGCTCCAAATTGTTTACTTCAACTTAACAACCCTGTTAGTTTTAAAAATTTTATTCTAGAACATTTTTAGTTAATTTTAATTTTTCAAATACGATAAATATTGAGATAATTCTTACAATTTTTATAATTCATCTATTCAAAAATGTTGTAAATTATATATGTTTATAATTAGTATCATTGACAGTTTTTTTTTATAAATCAAAATTCCATTCTAACAACATCATTCACAATAGGATTTCCAATGCCTTTTCCAACCCCACCCAGCATGCTTCTCATTCCTAGCATACGATACGATTACTCCTCGTTTTAGCCAGTCTAAAATATGCCTTTCCATATGATTTTCGTCTCACTTTCAACACAGACTCACTTTGAGATAGACGGGTGGGCACTGCCTTCTAAAACAACCTATAATTTCTACACCTCATTACGTGTTTCGTTTTCCACCATCTTCATACAATTCACCGTCCTTCACGGCTTCATTCCACCATCCCTTGTCCAATTTTGAATGAAACCTATTTATTCTAGCATTGTCATCTGACTGTCAATGAGAGAGAGACATTGGCGAAACAAAAAAAAACTAACCCAACCGTCTAACATCATCCGATTAGTTATGAGCATGATCGACACTTGGGTACGGTTCTTCGAGTTGCAAAGTTCGCATGGAAAGTGTCCGCCTCTTCAAACTGGCAGGAGGAATGAATTAATGATAACAACTCGCCCTCTGGGCGCAACTACCCTCAAAGCCTCAGTGTTTCACATCAAATCTGAAACTATATCTGAGATAGCTGACATAGGCACGTTTCATTACCGGCGACCGCCATCATCTTCCAAGCGGGGTTTCAACTCTTGCGCCACCACTGTCTAACAATGCCCTACGACAGGTACGAGTGTGGGGTCAGTGGGCAAATTTACACAACAGTGCACGCGCACTGCCAAGAGAATGCTGAGATGACAGAGAATTAATGCAACTGCTTCTACTGCATCCATCGTGAATGCCCCATGCCCCTTCAGCAATGCTTTGACACAAAGGCAACAATCGGCTAGAATGGAGCAAATGATGGCTGCGGGTTTTGCCGTGGAAAACCGGCACGCCGGTGGTTACGACTGGAGGTAACGAAGATTTAGATAATGACTTACTCAGTGCTCACCAGTGCTGTAATTAGCATTTTGTACGATTGATACTTTATGACGACATGGTCATGAATTAGCCCGCTGGCAAACCGGACGTTCGATCCTGATTGAAAGCACAATATCTTACAGGCTATTGTGAGCTTTCCGCCTCATCCACAATCGAAAGAGGTGCGAATGGTATTAAATTTAATTTTCGGCACTCCCACACTCGTAAACTGTGGCCATAATGCTTAGCGGACACATCACCTAGGACAGGCTAGAAAATTGATTTGCAAAACAGATATTAGTCTTCAATCGCGAAATACAAATTGCATCCTTATACGGGGGGGAGTTTCCCTGTCTTTTACGACCTATGGGGTCTATGATACCTTCCACTAGTTTTTTTATATGGACTTTGACGTAGCTTATTTGCTGCATGTTTTCCATACAAACCGCTCAGCAAAATAAGCCTGCGTATTTCAGATTAGAAAATTTTTCTAATGTTAGTTTCGATCAGCTGCTCGACAACTGTCAAAACAAGGCATTTTTCTAGCAGCTCTGAAACAGGTTAGGCCATATTTGATTCGGCTGAATGTTGATTGAATTAGGATTTAAAACAACAATGAAATTACATGAGTTTAATTATGTTAAGCTTTTTATGAAAAATAATACAAATTTTTACTTGTGCTATGCCTTTATTTCGAACTACATTTCGACGCTGTAATTCCTGTTTCGTCAAAACGCGGTTCTACAAAACTGCAGCCTAATGTAATTCTTTATGTCAAAATGCTAGGTCCTTGAGGAATCCTTGCATGATGATATTACCTGTCAACAATTTCCCGCTCGATTCTGCTCGATGTTTTGACAGATCCGGGCTAAAAATTTTAGCTTTCTAACTTAAGGTATCATAGACCCCTATGCTGGGAATTTTATGTGTCATATGACACCGAATGTCCATCATCGTAAATTTTACGAGTACACGTCAATTACACATGCACGGCTGGAAAATCTGTAATTGCCGCTTCACCCCGCTTTCTGAG
Source organism: Anopheles funestus (assembly GCF_943734845.2). Taxonomy (NCBI): domain Eukaryota; kingdom Metazoa; phylum Arthropoda; class Insecta; order Diptera; family Culicidae; genus Anopheles; species Anopheles funestus. Next base: position 73,638,630 of record NC_064599.1, on the reverse strand, counting down.
AATATTGTTATAGCATGGACAATTCAGATGATCACCTTCAGGTAACTGATTTTTATTAGGTTATTAGAAATATTTCCAATGCATTTTTATTACAACATTCATTTAACTTCGCAAAATTGAATAACATACTACCGGATGTTACATATGAACATCAACAATCAGCTCTCACCCACGGTAGATCAGACTAAATGTCATTAAATAATTAAACCATCTTAACGATGCATCCAACTTCAAAACCCATTTCCGAATATCCGCCAGCATATCGCAAAAAGTTATTCAATTATGGTGCTATTACACTTTGTGCTTCTGCCAATTCGTTGCGGAATGGTACGATCGTTTTAAAGATGGTGATGATCATGATGATGAAATAAATGGCAGCAGTTAATCAAATATAGCCTTAATTGCTTGCGATCTACCAACCACACAGGACAGTGCCGCTTACGAGCGATGTCTGAAAGATGGCTCTGAAGTCGCAAAGGTACTACTGGAAATGGGTGCCAAATTCTTGTGCGCGGCGTTCAACTTTCTTGGGCGAGTTTTTATTCCCTTCTCTAATGAATTACTCGATCGTGGCAGAAGAATTTGGACGATGTATTGAGTTTAATTAAAATTGATGCTCACCGTTACCTAAATTACTTCTACTGGCTTTAGCTGCAGTAAATGCAATAGTACCAATGGCGATGATCCTACATATTACTATTAATTTTTAATAATAACCATTTATATTCCCTTTTTGTCATATTGTGATGTTGTTTTTTATATTGCTATCAACTGAAGTCGCTATTGTTATGTATACTCATTAGTAAACGTCATACCTTCATGTAATGTAACATAAGCAAAACGTTACTTTACACAGTTCAATTGTAACGCTCGGTAACGCATGTTTTTGGACTCGTTTGTTTTTGCTTATTTTGAGCTCATCCCCCTTTTATTCTTTTATTAGTTTTTATTATACAAATTTGAAGTTCTTTTTTAGTATTCTAGTGTAGTTTTATCTTTAACCTTTCCTGAGTAGTTATTCAGTTTGATTATCAGTCGCTCAGATTCTATAAGGTGTATTCATTATAGTAAATGATTTATTTGATTGCTTATTTGATCACTAATATATAGCTATAACTTAAATATAACTTGATATTCATGAATTAAATTGGAGCTTCAATATTACTAAGCAAACAAATAATAACTTAGTTACATTGTTTGTGGATTCAATAAACAAATCCAAAGCTTATAAACAAATATATTAATAGGCAATATTATTTCAACATTTCCAATATACTTACCAGCAATATTTGCATACATTACTTTGACAGTATGGCTCAATTCCCAATCTAGTAATAAATAACTTATTGCACGACACACTGCTCCTGGCCTTTCCAATCATCTATATACATACATTACATCAATCGTCTTGCCCACTGATGAAAACAATCAATCGACTCGAGTGCTCTTGCTATGGAAAATGGAAATTCTTTCAATTGCCACGTACACATTGTTGCACTTTTCCCCCATACTTTCAGCGAGACTGCAGCAAATGCAATTACGGTTTGCCACCAATAGGTGGAAAAAAAGAATGTTGATTGCGTCGGCAAACCAACAATGCACTCATTTGATCGTCGAGCGAGAAAACCCGTCGAAGGACGACACGTCGTAATGATGTGTACTGTTTGTATTATGGTGGCCGGAGACGTTTGCCGGAGTATGTAGCAGCATAGGGAATAAAAAAAAGCAACAACCATTAGACGCACCTTTTTTTTTTTGCTTCTCCGATCGGAATCGGAATCGCTGCATCGATCATACTTACCTCCCAAAAGCACAGACAGTGTTGGATGAGAGACGAAACGCCGGTGAATTATGATTTCCAGCTACACAGCAATCTTCCCATTGAGTGGTTGCATAGATAGCGTACACTACTGTCGCCGGTACGATCGCGACTTTTGCAGCCGTAGTTCCGACGTGCCGCTTCCAAACATTAGAGCGCAGAAGCATAGGAATTATCTTTCAACCAAGAGTCGCAAACCAGGCAGATGGGAGGGCGAGCAGAGCGGGAGTCGTAGGAAATAGGCTTCAAATCAGCTCACCGCCGTATGGCGTGTGCGTCGGCTGGTTGCGCCTGCCATGAAGTTGGTTTTGTCATTAATCATCCATCATCATACGCCATCCCGCTACGGATAGGCGAGGTTGCATTAGGATCGAGACAAGAGTCCCGGTGAGTGAAGAGATACCTTCAGCCACGGTATCGTACCGCGGACAATGATAGTTTTGCAGCTCGCATCGAGATAAGAGGGGAGAAAGGGGGAAAAAAGAAGGAAAGCAACGGCGGTAAAAATCACTGTATTGTGGTATCCCGCGCGGCATATCCAGCGTATAATCTCTATAATTTAATCAAGCATCAAAACGCAATATGACAGCTCGGATCGTCGAAGGGTGCGCCGCCTGTATGTTTGTATGAAGCCCGATTTACCACCGGGTTGTATCTTCTCCTCCAGGACGCATTGTTGCATAAAATGTCAAAAACGTAATCCAAAAGCAGGGGCGGGGTATGTGGGGTATGTCGTCGCCTCAATAGCGAATGCGGGGTGGATTGATGCGACGACCTCGCAGGTGACTCTGTTTGCATCATCATCTTCTACATCGTTCCGTGGTGGTGTCCCATACACTCCATAATGTCCAACAGCATGAATGATTAATCAAAACATCAAATCAAAACCATCCAAAACAAACTGTGTGAACACCACCACCGGGTCGGTGCGCACTATCTGCTCCATACCCTCGTGTCATTCTGTTCAGAGTGTTCCGTCCACATCACCAATCCTTGGAAGTGTGATTGTTGCCATAGATTAGAAATAAAAGCATCACCATCCGTCAAGATCACAATCGCTTAAAAAGGACTTTCTCTCGTCTATTTCCAGATTTACTTCATCACACCAGTACCGGAAGTGAATCGAACGCCTTGAAGGAAGCTGTTCCGTGACTTTTTTCACGCGATATTTATATTTGCCTATCAACACCCAGACACGCAAGTGGTATAACGGGTGCACATCATGGTGCTGGTACTGAACGGTGTGATACAGGATGAGCGTCCCATCAACACCCATGCACTGTTTCTGGAGCATCCCGTCTACCGTGAAACGGCCACACAGCTTCTCTCCATACCAACAAAAACGGTAAGCTACACTTTCTAATACTTCATTTATGTGGCTTATTAGAACACATCCATTCTTGAAAGTATAAAAAGGCAACAATTAAACAGAATGGAGTTATTTGAAATATAATAAACATACCTAAACATTAAAATAATAATTAAAGTGTGCGAAAGATTCTACAAAACACTCTTTGTTTGAACACAAAACTGAATACAAAATACTGAAGACAAACAAATTATAAAAATAGAGAAAATTAATTAAACTCAAGAAACAAGAAAATGCAGGAACTAGATTTTACAATATATCCCTGGACACGATCTTCTAATACAAATTAAAAAGTGGAATTTTAGTGTCCAAAGAAATAGTTGAACTAGGAAAAGCAGAAATAGGATTCGGGGAACAATTTCAATTCTTCAAAGAGATCCTAGATGCAGTGTCAATAAGCAGTATGTGAATTTATCAGAAGATCACAGAAAGAAAAACATAAAGTAGAAAATCAAACCAAGGTAAAAATGTAAAAAAACCATGATCAACTTAAAATAGACGACAAAACAATGCTTTCGAGACATGTGCGTGTAACATGGCAAGAACTTCAAATAATTTCGATTTTGAAGATCATCATGGCTTCAAGAAATAGACCTCATAGTCACAGAGTAATAGATGTTCGAAAATTTGAACTACTGGCGAACCAGAGATCGCCAGATGTTCAGAGAGACTTATGACTTATGCACATACCAAACATGGTCACGCTACTGGAGCTATAACTAAAACGAGCTTAGAATGAATGGAAAGGTATTAGAATAGGGATAGTAAAGATATTGAAGAAATCTTGAGGTTATAAGAAAATTCTTGTCTTATATCTTATACTTATAAAAATGACTAATAGCAAAGAAACCTTATTGGAATTCCTGTCAATTTTCCTACTGCAGGTCGGTGCTCCGGGATTGCTGTACGTTTGTCAGCGCGAAATGGCCGCAGTAGCACCACACGATCGAAACGTCAACATTATTGGATCAGATGATGCAACCACATGCATTATCGTAGTCGTACGACACTCAGGTACTTAGAGGTTTAATGGAAAACTCATACATTAGTTGCTTACCGATATATTTTTGTTTCAACTTCTCGCCCTTTGTAGGATCTGGAGCGATCGCATTGGCACATCTGGACGGTAACGGTACGGACGAAGCCGTATCGGCAATGGTGGCCCGCGTACAGGAACTTGCATTTGGCTATCCCGAAGGGCGCATCGAGCTACAGCTTATTGGAGGGTTTAGCGATCCGCAAGGCTATGCGGAAGATCTCTTCAGTAACATTATGCGTAAGTGTTTGTGTGCGGCTTTTTGACATATGCTAGCCATAAAGTGTTTTACAGTTTTACAACCATCGTTCGATCGATTGCCCGCAAACCATTAACCTAGCGAAGCGGCTGGTCAAACGAATGACAGACTCACACCGGATCGCACATTTATAAAAAGGTGTGGAATTTGTCTTTCGAGCCTTATTCGTAAAAGGTGTGCAATCTTTCACCAGGAAAACAAAATACGTTACCCAAGTGCATACCATAAGTTCTCCGACGAGAGTCGGTCAGAGGTTGCGAATGGCGTTTAGTGTCTATAAAAATCTTAAACGGCAAATAGGACCGTTTGCCTGGAACATTAAGGCGCAAAAGCGCACATTGATTCACTTGCTCAATGATTCACTATTGGGTACATAACAGCGCGAGGTTAGCTATAATTATGGAATCGAAATCTATTTAACAACGATCATGACCGACGACCAAAAGGTGGACGATCATAAGTCGGATTTCTCTTCGCTTTCTTTTCTCATTTTGTTGTTGTGTGCAAAACCACGATCGGCGGGACAACATAAAAGCTTCTATAGTCCATAAATGTAGTATGGTTAGGGTGGAATATATTTTTTACCAAAGCGGTATACATCACGTGGAAGTTACGTCTATAAATCATCATAATATTGATATTCCCAGTATCCATTCGTTTCGGAGTTTCAGAACTTTCGACTGCATTCGTGTTTGCATGAGTTTGTAGTTGCTGTCTCTATAATTCAAAGCATAAATTGCAATGAGATGCACATACAATATAGATTCAATCACACTTTACACTTCGATAAATTCTTTGATTATCAATACAATTTTCTTTGTTCTTAGGAAAACGGAATAAGGACATCCTCCTATGTGTAATCCACACAAATGGATTTAACTAAAGAGTCCTCTTACTACTGTGAGGTATAAATCCTCAATAAAGCTTAGTCAAAATTTAATGACGGTATAAAGACGCTACTTCGGTAGACGATCACATTGAAGTATGGTTTATGCTCAAAATCCTAAACCGTTTCAAATATTCCCCAACCTGCCGAAGCATCCATATATCGTCACATCGACCGATAAATCCCTTCGGGAAGCAAGATGCTTTCTAAAATTGATGATAGAAAAAGATTAGGTAACACCATTAGTACTTCCTTTTTTCCCTGTTGTGTTTCTGTGTGTGGTGCTGCCCCTGGTGATGTTGTGCTTTGGATTCTTGCCTTATAAGCATATAAACAAACGATGGGGGGCAAGAGTGTGTGTGTAGCATCCCATATTAGATGGCGAGAGTACTGACCATTTTCCATCCCACCCATTAAAGGGTTAGACAAATCGTCTAATGTCCGAACATACCTTTGCCAGTTTCCTATTCCCTTCCGAGGTGGCGTTTGATAAACAACCTTATCGAATTGCTCGTACGAGATATTGGAGGATTTGCTTAAATAATTGGTGTTTTTCCTTTTTTTTCACTGAAAATTTGTGTACCCCAAAATAATAGGAACCGAGTAGTGAGCTGGTGTTGGAAAATCGATGCCTTTGGTTAAAACAATCCCTCATTTATTTTAATCATAATATTTCAAAATACTGTGCTAAGAGTAATTGAATATTTTTACTTCTTTTAATATGAGTTAAAATATAATTACAGTGGTGGTCATTAGAGTAAGCCCATATTGTTAAACACAAGGGATTTATTTTTTTGAAATGAAAAAAATATTATGATGGAAATTTAAACGCTGGTTCTAGACAAAGATCCATTATACTCTTGGGTTGTTAGTCATAAAATCTTATTTTTTCTTCATTTTTTATTAATAGTAACAAAAGACTAACATGCATGTATCAATATATTCTAATATGAAATATTTATATATGCAGTAGACATCTCTGTTACTTTATTGAAAGTTTCAACAAGAATAGAAATTCTAGTTCACGTGGACAAGATGCCTTGGTTATCAATGTCTTTCAAACATGACTAAAATAAACAGTAGAAATCATTTTGAAAATGAAAATAAACATGATAGCTTTAAAACGCGAATTACCTGAGTATTATGTCATTATGTCACCTTTTTTAAGCATAATGTTCCATCTGCAAATGGCACTTAAGCTTTTAAATATTAAAAAAAAATATTACAATGCATATTTGTACTCTTATGCTTATGACCACCATTGTTAATATGGCAATTAATCGTATGTAATAGTGATTTTAATTTGAAAAATTTATTCCCTCATATTCATATTCATTGGTTCATTGGTTTCAGTATTTTTCGCTTATATTTGCTGGTAATGGTATCCATCCTTAGATGTACACTATTAGGCAATTCCATACTTAATGCATACCCTAATCACCCAAGTTTACATGCAACTTAATACGCTATTAAGTCCTCCGACACGATATTTATTGCACGAATCGAGCAAACCTCCCCTCGAGGCTTGTACGATTCTTGATACTCATTCATCATTCATCTCGACGGATCTTTGCACACGATCGTATCGCACACACACACACACACACTCACACCTCCCTTACATACTGTCCACCCGGGGGTGGTGTAAGAAATTTAATTATAGTGATTGTAACATCTCGTAAATTATAATTGACCGCCGGAATGGAACGTTGGACCGGTATGGGTAGGGATATATCACCCACGGCGAGGATGCCACCACACAAGATGCGTTATGCATCTCGGTCATCATGTATGCTGGCGTTGGAGCTCTTGGGCACAAAAGAAACCCCCCCGTTACGGCAGGCTAATTGTGACAACAACTTTACAAACCATAAGGGTACTCGTACACTCATCATTGCCTTGTGCCAATGGCGAGGAAGAAGGGATTAGGGGTTCTTAAGAAGTGTTAATCACCCACAAACTGGTTGGGTGTCTTGTTCTGCGCCCTGTAATCCCTCTCCAAAACGTCCACTACGTACATTATACAGCACTTTTGCTTTTTTTCTCGCATTAGCCACGGGTTTCTTCGTGGGGTTTAATTGAATGAAGAGTAATGCATTTAATTGAAACCAGCTGTGTGTAAGAGAAGATCGAAATGGAAGAATGAATGTAACGCACTAGAGATTCGATCAAGTACTTGCAGGCCCATCGGCGGTATGGGAGAAAAACAAAAGTTGTTTTTTCTTTTTATTACGCTGTTCCTTCGATCCAACATGAATGGGACACTCTTACGTAGATAGCACTTACGATCCTTATTCTAATGGCCACTTAATTCAATCAAGTGCTTTTAGCTGCTAACCGGTGGCCGGTCCGGTCAGCCCAGTTGACGGCGAAAGGTCAATTAGAAAATAATTAAATCAAAAAATTGACACCAATCAAGCACCATTCGCTGTAGGGAACGTTTTCCGTTTTGGGGAGATGAACTGATCTTCCCTTTCGAGAAGATGACAATGCCGAATGCTTCAGTACAGTTGAATGTGAAATTTTAGTTTGATAAAATTATGGTCATGAAAATTGAATTTTACTTATTTGCATTATAATTATTTTATACTGTAATAAGATGCATAGTTTTCTTTTAAAGAAATTATTGAAAAGGTTTGAATATTAATATTTCTTTCTTGCCTTTTGTAGCTCTCGAATTTCTTAATAGTTATCGATCGAATAAAAATATTTCTACCATGCGTTTGAACATTTTTCTAATGTTTTTCATATTTTATTCTGCTCAACAATGAATCATTAGAGTTAATTTTAACCTTTTTGAAAACGAAATTTACCAGGGTTTACTAATCTTGGCACATTAGTTATATTAATAGATTCTGCTCTTTATCCCGTTCAGTTCCAAAAAAATAAATATTTCCCTGTTCCGTAGATTTCTCTTATAGACAGTTCTGAACTAACTACAAGTAACTACGGATTGGTTCAAATTGTTTAAAAATGCTCAGGAGTGCTCCGAAAAATTCTTTACCCAATCGCAGGAGAATCATAAGATTGCCATGTAATTTGCATTATTCAATGGCTCTTTGTAAGAAAAAAATTATTGATAAAAAACATTAATGTTAATAGCTTCGCTAAGAAGTACAAAAGGTTCCCAGGTCCTCCAATTAGAAATCTAAAGATTTCACTTAAAGATGGCAACTACTTTGGCCAATAAAGGTGAAGACTCATATGTATTCCACTTCCAATTATCCCAAAACAGACTTATTATTCAAAGTGTTAGTAAAACCTACTATATGATCTTCAATAAGCCTACATTTAGGCGTCTCTGATGCTAAATCCTTTATTTTTCTTAATGTTATTAACTATTTTAATTCGGAATTTCAAACGCTTTAAAGCTCTAAAATAAATATTAAAAAAAAATAGTATGTAGCTCAATGTTAGCCCAATTTAAATCACTGCATATCTCAACTTTACTTCTTCCAGAATCATTCCACAAGCATCCACTGGAGATTGACCTGACACAGTCATGCGTCGGCGAGCTGAACACAATCGTGCGCGATGACGTCAACTGGCCGATCATATACGGTGTCGGCGTGAACATCAAGACGGGTGAAATCTTTCCCGCCACCTTCCCGGACAAGGGTCCGGATCTGCCGCTACGAATGGCACGACACTTTACTGGTAGCCATCAGGTATGTCACACTCGGCTGCTTCCTTACAGTTCAGTATATTAACGATGCGTTCTATTTCAGGTGCTAGACATATACGATGCAGCGGTAGGCATGTTACGGATCGGACCATTCAATTACGATCCATTGCGAGGCGTTGATCTTTGGTTGGCGCAAAGTGATGAATTTATACTAAAGCATCTTTCCACCAGTCCGGACGTGGAACCGCCACACTTTGCCATGCAAGTGAGTAGTCACTGTTTTAGAATAAAGAAAATAAACAGATCGATAGTTTACAATATACTGTGTCCTCATCGTTTTCAGGTCCGTGCCACACTTAGATACATACAGGACAATCAATTTCCGGCAGTTACAGTGTTTCGCAACAACAATCCACACTACTTTCGGCGGGACGAAACGACAGGCTGCTGGGCGCCGGTTCGATATTGAGCTCGGGCGTTACAATCTGTTTCGACTTTAAACATTAAATCAGTAAACAAACCTACACTGTTGCATCCTAGAGATGAGTGAATTACAATCCACAGACCTTGTAGATCGATTTCTGACCATCCCAGTGAAAGGGCTCCCAAAAACAAAAAGGGATTGTAAAAAGAAGGAATAACAAATCTTTCCCTCGCTCTTGCTCGCTACCCATATTTATCAACAAACTATCGTGCCAATACCGTGCAGTGGTGGCTATCATCGTTAGTTTCCAGTGCTATGCTAACAATTTGTTACGTTACGTTTACTGAACTTTCTTTTGGATTTGGATAAATAATTTTAGTGCCTTTTTATTTGTTCTGTAGCTTACGTATCGCTCCTGGCTCGCGCATCGTTAGGAGATAAATTAGCGAACAAGCAGCTGTATGCGAAAGAGCTGTGTGCTTTCGTAAATGCAATTGATCTATCTTTTCTCTACTCCCCCTGAAAACGATATCGATTGTTAGTGTACTGTACAAGACTCAATAATACATTCGTACACAGATAAATGCTATATATATACGATTGCCCTTGCTCGGTATTGAACACTATTTGCGCAGTGATTGCAAAGCTATTTAACAAACAATAAATGAATTTAAGTATGTTTCTTTGGACGGTTGTGTAACGGTAGGTTTTTTTTTTAAGTTAATGTCACAAATATCTATAATTATATTTAAGTATTTTATTTATACTTCATGATTACGGCTTTCGCCCTATTGTCGTATTATGTTTAAGTATATTGAAATACTTTAATAACTAAAATTGTTTATCTAGCTTTTAGTGCTATTACTAACATAATCTTTATTCTTGTTTTAGGTGTTTTAAGAAATTGGCGAGCTTTGATAATTTCTACAATAATCACCAATCAAATTTTGTTAAAAATTTCATTTAAAGTGTGGACCACAACATCCGGGGACTTTTAAAAACCCATTTTCCAAAATCCTTGTTTCATGAGTGGATAAACATCAATGCGGTGAAGATGAAATACCTTGTAGTTGGAGTCCTTCGGCCGTGACATGGCAAGATTTCAAGGCAAAACTTCCTGTCAGACTTGAGTTCTGGTGGAGATCCCTACTACAGGTCTTAGACGGAATATGGAATAAGGAATTAGAACGTCACGAAACAGAACCTGGAACTAGTTGAACTATTTGCCGGAGTAGTTATCCCAACGATGGCGCAAGTTGGAATTTCACGATAGCTGAGACACAGTACAAGGAGGATGCATCGCTAAAAAGGTTATTTCAGGAAGGTACTAGAGATGAGAATAACAACTCTTTTTAGTGACTCAACTCAGAGTGAATGAGTCGTTATTAGGAGTCAGCTCGTTTAACAACTCGTTTCGGAGTCATAAAAAAAACCCGGCATAAACGTATAAGTTAAGGTTCGGTCATTTTACTCGCACATTTTCGTTTCAACTCACGTATTTACTCTTTTTGCTACTCGACTCACCACGGCTACACTCATTAGTGAGTAAGTGAAAAAGAGTCGCTAAAACTCCTCGTCGAAATTCGCTCAATACAATGTTTCAACTCACTATCTCACTCTTACGCACTCTGCACATCTCTAGAAGGTACTCCTCAGCCAGGAGTAAAGATGGCCAACATCAGTGAACCCGATGGTTGGATCAAGTGAAGCAGAACCTGTCCAGAAATACAGAAACCAGGGATCCAAAGTATGCCATCACGCCGTCCTCAAGCATGTCAAGAAAAAGTCCAGAGAAATTATCGATCGCCATGATCTAGAAGGTCCGATGTCTTGACTTCCAATTCCTCGTTCATTTCCTCAAAGGATCGTTAAATTATTTTTCGGAAGCAATGTTTACTAATGATGCTACTACTCAACAAATTCGGGTTTTAAATATTATCGTAATTTTATTCGGCAACGTGTGTTATACAACGTAAGGATCATTATGATCATCTCGTACATCTTTGACTAAAACAACACATTTAAATTAATCACGGACACGCATACTCGCCACTTACATGGTGGCAACTGAATGATCACATGAAGCATTGAATCGTTTCAATAATGTATGTATGTATGTTGCTACTTTCAGTTTTCTAGAGACAAAACAAAACACGAGCTCACATTCCACGAAGCGGGTTAATAATTTAAACATTTATAAAATATATTTTAAATATATTTCTATCTCCATTCGTTGAATGCGGATTGGCTATGTTTCACGTTTCCGCGACCGTTTAAACAACACCGCTCCACAAAAAGGCACAACGTATTTCGTTTGACGAAATTACACTGACCGAACCAGGTGGTGGTAACCGCATATCGGTGGTGGTGTACAAATAAGCGCATTCTAAAGCAGAAACAAACAATTATTTACAACAGGTCCCCCACACTACACCATTACCCATCCCCATCCCTTAACGGGGCCGGAATTGGGAGGGAGCGAAAGTATGAACGATTAATTGCACTTGATCCTGCGAACAGATGGAGCATGGGAACGTGGTGGGGAGTAAGGTGGATGATGAATACAGTGGTAGTGTGTGGCATGTGCGAGTGTGCTTCCTCTACCCTAAATAACACGCCTGCACATTGACACTCTGGTGGAGAAAACCATGGGAAGACCAGGATTAAGACTGCTTCATTCCAAGTGTACGCCACGCCCGGAACGGAATGGCGCTTCGGTCCGCTTTCACACACACACACAGCAAGGGACACCGGGCGACCCTAGAACATGGTCATCATTCGTGCAAGTGTCACCGTAATGGCGGTACACAGGAACACTTGCAGCGTGGCGGCATTTACTCGGAAGGCGGCACCTACGGAAAAGAGGAGAAGAAAGGCATGCATCAAACAGAAGTAGACGAATCAACACACTCTACCACATTGGGCATTTAGTGGAGTGGCATATTAAAATATTATTTCGGTTAAATCGAATTTTCTTATCAGCCCAAGCGAAGGTAGAATTGATAGCAGTCTAAATGAACATTTAAATTGATTCTTCAATCATCACTTTTATGTTTAGTTTCTGGAACATAAATCTTTCCTCCTTTTAACAAGCTTCGGCAAAGTGAGATTACTTCAAGATAAAAAGGAGCCAATTTTTGTTAATTCTTACATTCATAAAGCACAATCTGGGCAATCCTTCCCACATCTAACTTAGAACACTTTACTTCAAAATGAAAAGAATCCAGAAAAGTCTTCAAATTTACTGCTTGAAGTGGAAAACCCTGGATCACCATCAAGTTTCATAAAAATTTTAGGATTTGATTAATGGTTTGAATGACTGATCAATGAAGATTGACGAATGAACGGTGAATGACTATCCTCAAACGATGCATTGAGCAAAATACTTTATGAGTATTAAAAGTCTTGTACACAATTGAGAAAATTAGAATAATTTACATCATTTTTTAACACAATAGGGTTCAACTATATGATGAGTTCTTAAGTTGTAGATTTGGCTGGAGAGGAGTAATCAAATCTTTGACCTATTTCGCAACAGAAACATCATCAATTGATCGAAAATAAACCGCTATATATCTTGCGAATATGTTTTAACTACCCTGTTTTGGAGTACAATGAGTACCCAAAGTAAGTATTTTGGTCGAAAGTCGAAAGGGAATTTACTCACGGAGAAATAGATTTTGCGAAATTTCCTTTTTTCTAATACTCTATCTTTGTTCTAATACCTTACTGAATAAATCACATGATCTTTTTAAACCAATATTCATATTCCATTTGCAAAAATTTCCCAATTTACTTACATAATTTAGACGCGTATTACAAACTTCAATTTTAAATGCGGATTATAATTTCTGGTTTATTAGTAATTGTAGCTTCCGATGATCGCTTCACATTATATTGATTTTTCTTCGTCCGATAATGTTTTTTCTTCGTTCAATATGGTTTTTTCTTCGTCCGATATTGTTTTCTCTTGGACAAAAATAGGTTTTTCTTCGTTCAATATGGTTTTTTCTTCGTTCAATATGGTTTTTTCTTCGTTCGCTATTGTTTTTTCTTCGTTCGTTATTGTTTTATCTTCGTTCAATATGGTTTTTTCTTCGTCCGATATTGTTTTCTCTTTGACAAAAATGGGGTTTTCTTCGTTCAATTTGTTTTTTTCTTCGTTCAATATTGTTTTTTCTTCGTCCGATAATGTTTTTTCTTCGTTCAATATGGTTTTTTCTTCGTCCGATATTGTTGTTTCTTCGACAAAAATTGTTGTTTCTTCGACAAAAATGGGTTTTTCTTCGTTCACTATTGTTTGTTCTTCGTTCGCTATTGTTTGTTCTTCGTTCGCTATTGTTTGTTCTTCGTTCGTTATTGTGTTTTCTTCGTTCGTTATTATTTTTCCTTCTTCTGAAGGTAACTTACCCTGATAAGGCATACTGGTGTGTAGCGAATAGTCCGTTGCCGGTATCGTTACATCGCACTGTAGCTGCAAATTCTTGTCCGGGTCCGGTAAGATGTACTGTACAGAAACGTTATAATAGCCGGTATATTCTTGCATCTGCTCGAAAGCTACCGCGTCCGACACCTTCTCATCGTCAATGCTAAAACGAAAAGAATGTTACTATTAGTATGATTCGAATTTAATTACAGTATAACAATAATGATTTTACTGCCTTTGCCTTAAATGAAATTAAATACAATTCAAATAAAATGCACCTAAAAAACTATTCTAAACACTGTGCTGTAAAGCAGTGAAAACCCTGTTTCGTGGTACTGCTACTCTCTGATAGATGGCGCCACGTGTAAAATACGGTCGCTTCATTTGAATTGCTTTTGTAACAGCGGAATAACGACTAGTAAAGCCCTTCTTGCTATCCTTTAATAATCAGCTATCTTTTTACCTGTGACTTTAATATGCTAATAATACTTACCGCAAAGCAACATCCGGCAGCGGATATATTTCTCCCACGTTACAAAACACCACCGTACTTCCGTTCGTTTCTCGCTGGAAGCCCAACGAAAAGTCGGTCTCGGGTACGATTATCTGCAGATGGGCGGTACTCGATACCAGCTCATCGAACGTCGACACCTGACACGTGTAGTTACCGGTGTAGTTGGCCATCGGATTGATGAACTTCAGCACACTGTGCTTGTGGAGCCGATCATCCGACTCGTAATAGTCTACATCGATGTGTCCCTTGAAGGAACTCTGCAACCAAAAACGAATTAACAAATTCTAGTTAAACGAAGTTCCTTTTTCATTTTTTTTGAAACGCAAAACTTACAAACACGATCGGATTTCTTGACGGTATCCATTGGTAAAATTGCAGATCGTTGTGTTTCCACTTCAGCACGAATCCCTTCGATACGTCATCTTCAATGTCGTAATCACAGCCGAGTATGAGCGGTTTACTTTCGCTCTCGTTGCGCGATATGCTGTACGACGAAGGTACGCGTACTTTAGTGATTTGTAGGGCGGTGATAACTGGAAAAGAAATATAGTGAAAGAAGCGTTAAAACCATATTTAACAACAAAGAAACAACACACAAAATACTGTCATGAAATGAAAACAATTAAAATCAAAAAATCTTGTTCATCAATTGCAAAACTAATAGTGTTAACAAGAATAAAAAAGAGAGTATAAAAGAAAACAATTTCCATCATAGTATTACAGCAGCAAAGTAATTAATGTTTAGTACAATTCCATTTATAAACGCTCCTGGTAACTGACCAAACCCCAGTTACCCGAATATCCCGGATATTCTGAATTTATTTATTGTATACCATATATTACTGTTCTATACATTTTGTCTAAATTTCATATTTCAGTTTTCTATATTGATCATTTCCTAGACAAGAATTCTACTAATTCCTATAAACCAATTGCTATTTTTCTTTTCAATTACTTAAATTGGTTTATTTTTTACGAAATGCACGGATAATCGAGATCTTACAGTAGCTATAATAATCTAGAACTATTGTTCTAAACCAGCACTACTTCATGTTTATCTTGACTGTAAAATCTGGTATTTAAAAAGATCAAACGAGAAATGTGTTTTACAAAAGTGTTTATTTTCTCTGCAAAAAAGAACCTTTCTTTTAATAAAAAAAAGACTTCAATTTGAATCATTGCCAATAGCAAATGTTCCGAATTATATTTCGCTAGCTTGCAAATCGGAAAACAGACCGAAAAACATCTTCATTGCCATCTAGGTGTATGTGGTGCGTTACGGTACAGTTTCGCACTACAAAACGTTTGAAATTTGTGCCAACAATCGGTGGACCGTTGTGCGGACTGTTTCTGCGTTGTACACAAACAAACGCTATCTTGAAAGCAATTTCTAACCTCTGCCTCCGTTGCAAACCGAACCTCTAGTCCTATTTTCACAAACCACCACTTGAGGTTTGCATAGGATCATGAAAATGGAACCACATGCCTTACACTAACGGGCGACGCGTTTGGAAAACTTCGCTGTCCAATGCTTAGAGACGAGACGTCACTCGGTATTTTGATAATATACTAACCACCACCATCATGTTCGCGGGTCTCGGGACGGACACACAAGCAAAACGATGAAACAACAACAAAACCACCACTCCTTCACCGTTACAACCAGTTAGCGTGGTGGAAAGTGAACCGAGCACACGGTATTCAAAGTAGTAACATTTATCGGTCCAACAACATCCGGGGCCGGGAAGGTTGCTAATGGATGGGCAAATAGCTTCAGGAAAGTGCGCGAGTAAGCAAAATAAATCAAACGTTCGAAGACACATCAACGAGCCACTGGGCCGTTTGATGATACTTGTGAGGGTGGGGAAAAAGTCACAAAAATGTTAATAAACATCAACGGCTATTAGTTGTTGTTTATGCAATTTTTTGTACGAAAAAAAAAAAATATGACTTTAACAAAAAAAACCAAGCAATGTTTTTACTCATAATGTGTTCATATCGTCCGTATTGCTTTGAAAATAATACTATTTATAAAAAAAATTACCAAAGCTTTTATTCTTCGTCTTAAATTATGTTCAAACTTAAATTATGTTGCTAAAACAGATTTGTTAAAAAAAGAGGAAAATTGAAAAATAATACAAATAAAAAAAAATAAAAATAAAAAAAAATAAAAATAATACAAAAAACTGTAAATATTAAAGTTTCAAAGACATATGAGCAGCTTGTTTTTAATTTACAGTTAACCATTAATCATACCAGTTTTTCACCATAAGTAATTATTGTGATTATTCCTTTGATATTCATTTAAATTTTAAAACAAAATAAAATAAAATAAATAAATGTTTAAAATAAAATATTTTTCTCATAAAATAAAAAAAATATGTTTCTCAGCATACATACATAAAATTGTTTTTGTTTATTTTCACCATTTTTGTAACTATTTATTTGGATATGTGAAATGTTTTTTTTTAATATTTATTAATTTTTGTATCGTTTCCTCAAATAAATACTTATTTTTAAAAAAAACATTAAATTAATTGTTAACACCAAAGGAATGGGTCAAAATAAAAGGTATATCGTAAAGTGAATGCGTGCGAGATGAAACACCAGGTAGCTCCATCTACAAATCATCCCTTAAAAATTATTACTCTAACAACAACAAAAAACGTTATGTTAGTGATAATTATTTTTTAAGCGAATTCCAACACTCGTAAAGTTTTAAATATTTCTCAAGAATAAAATAGCTACCTTCTTCGCATTACTACATGCTATATCTAATCACCCTTATATTTCCTCCCTTATCACTCCAGTTCCCTTAGCTGTCTTCAGGATGCGTGTGTATGTAAGTGTGTTGATAGAAAATAAAACTATCATTCAACGCATTCCCCCCGAACCAACTTTTTTGTAAAGATTGCACCCGCCATTTCCTTTCGGGTGGATATTCTTAACGCTCCCCCATGTACATGTACCGGAAGCTTATTCTTCCTTAACGCCACTCGCGCCACGTCCCACTGTGTGGAGCAAAAGCAATAAATTAAGGTCACGCAAACGCACACCAAAGCACCACTTCTTTACACCCCTTTTTTTACATCTTTTTTACTCTTACCCATTTTAACCAGTTGGAAAACCAGCTGGCCGAGAGGCGTCATAAATCTAATTTCAAAAATGATTGACGCGATGCGCATTTGTTCCCTTTTTGGTAGGAGGTGCGGGGTTTCTCCGGATACGTTACCTTCCCCAGTCTGTTTGGCGAGAAAACTGTTGCTTCTGGTCGGTAGTAGAAATCGATTTTCACGGTGGAAGGAAACAACATGGAATAAACCACCCAGGTGTGCCATTACCTAAAAAAAAATGGGATCGGCCACTGCAATTAGATCACCATAACTAAAGGGCTACACCGTCAGCAGTAGTTACCGTTCAGTCGACCGTACATAGCCATTTATCATTTTGTCTATTGGTCTATTTTTCGCCAATATGCATTTCCGTTGCACTTCGATGCACCTCACGTGCATCATAGAATGCTAGCAAAAAAAATGGAGCTTTGGATGTTTTGGAGGCCACTTTGTTGAAGCACAATGTCACGATCGTTATCTATTTATGAAATGATCGATAGTCTCCGCATGAAGCGATATGTAAATTCGTTCAATAGACTTATCATTTTTAGTATAAATGTTACTTTTTCCAAACACAAATTTGAATGAAATTTTCGCTCTCTCCCACTCTCTCTCTCTCCCTCGCTGTCTCTAGCACACCGAACCATCGACAAAGCTGTGTTGTTGGTCGGTAGGAAGTTTCTAAAAATATTCACACTCCCGCAAATGACACAGTGGATGGTCGCTCCAAACCATCTTCCGGTCAAAGACACTCGACTGTCGACTGTCGACGGCCCAAAAAGAGACCAAAGTGGAGGGAAATGTGTGCCAAAAATTCAGCAGCATCCTTCTCCTTCTTCCAGGCACCATTTTTGCGCACACGAGTTTGCGTTTATTTTCCTTGCCGGGGGGCAGTTTACTGAATCGCAAATGGGAAATAAACCTATTGGACAGGCTCACCAAAACGGGTATTTAAAAATAGTGTATCGCACACAACCCGAATTAAGGTCTCGCGTGTGGAAGTTTGGGTGGTGATTTTACAGATATTGTTTTTAATTTTTTAAAAACACACTTTCATTGTATTTGGTTGAGATATTTTGTTAGAAAAATGCATGATCTCACTTTTTTCTGTTTTCCGCTGCATTGTGCGAACGCTGATCTCATGTTGGTTTAATATATTAATACCTTGTATCTATTTTCTTTTCTACTGCACAAAGTCCACATGTGTTTTTCACTCTTACTTGACAAGTGTTGTCACATGCTACTATTATTTGCCAGCGAATAGTACGCAGTTTAAAGTTTATTTCCATCCACACTAATTATCGTATTGGTATGAATATTTGCACTAACACGTTTACGATTATTTGTGACAATATCACAAGTACATAAAACTGTTTAATGTTTCATCGTAATGGTAACAAATTGAACAAACCAGTAAACTCACAATTAAATGTTAAACACATATTATAACACAAGGTCAATTAACACTAGAACTATCGGACCAGCCATTTCCATCACTTTTATTGTTGTGGTTAAATAATCCTAAAGTAGTTGATCTCTAATAAACATAAAAAAATATTCCAGCTCTTCTAAGTTATGTATAAAGAAATCACCAATCAAAAACACTTCAAACTTTTTGTAGTTCTTGTGTAAAAAGAAGACATGCAGTCAGGTTGTTCTAAATATTAATTTTTTTTTAAATTTTCTGAAGCATATGCTTTCAGGGATATTTACATAAAGACATACATTATGCAAAACAAAATAGAATACAAAAATTAATTTGTTACAACGTGACGAAGGCTAGAAATGTAGATTTTTGCAAATAAAAAATCATTCTTAAATTTATGAAAGTACACTTAGTAGTACCAATTTGAGATCCATTAATTGAGGTATTTGTCCTCTTAAGAAATCACAACATGAAAAATAAATGAACATCTGTTTATATATTTACTCAAAATGTAGTTTAATGTAATAATAATATATTCATAACAGTAATTTAATATAAATTTATAATATCGTTTAAAATTTCATTTAATGTATTGCGAGTCTGGCAGATATTCATATTCATTCATATTCATATTCATATTCATTAGGACAGTTGTTCTATAAACTGTGTTTTTCGACTTAGCCATCATCTTCAGGCCATCATCTTCAGAACCATATACACAACAGTTGGTCAAATGTTTTAACAAACAGAGCTAGATTACAGGGCAACTGTTGATTCCGCAGGTCAGATACCTAAAGAGCGGGTCAGATACCGCATTTGGTAGGTCAAGCAGTACGATTATTCCGTCGCAATTCGTACGCATTGCGATCAGCATTACTATCAGGAGTTCGTGTGGTCAACGACACAAAGATGCTCTACTTAAATGATACGGAAAACAGCACTTTCTCGGGAAGTTCTATAAAAGTTTATACTTGTGTCTTGTGCTTATCTTCAGACTTCATGAAAATTATTGGTTACACAAACAAATTCATCCAAAGAGTCTTGTTTAATTGTCTTATTCATTCCACTATGGATCCAGTTCCAGAAATCCTGAGATATTTAACGCAAATAAGAATAAAAATCAGTTTTATAGTGGGGATTTCAACATCTGCTGTTGTTTAGCCATATTTTAAGATGTTATTAATTACCAAGAATAATGGGCAATAATCGGAAAAAGAGTTGATTCGAAAATTGCAACTCTAGAGAATAAAGCGATTAATGTCCCATTTCTTGAGAAAAGTTTTCCCAATACTATTACCTTTGTGTTGACATGTAAAATAATAGTTGATGTATCGCTTTTCTTATATTATTACTATGTTTAAATCATTGCTTGTTTTAACTTACAGTTGGTAGTACCAATCCCCAATCATCGCATGCTGTACATCGCATGCAGCTCATGGTATATGATTGTGAGTTGGTCCCACCATAGATATACTTCAAAGCAGCGATTCAACGCTATTAGCGTTTAAATATTAACGGACAGACTTACGCTTAGTAAATTATCCACTTCTTGTAACTGCATTGATTCATTTGAGGGGGAAGTACTATAAAAATTACTTTGAAAGATGATTTCATCCACAATCTTTTCAAGACTCACAGATCATTCTCTCTCTTTCTCTCTCTCTTCTTCTTCTCTCCATTCCTTTTGGTAGACATTGGAACTTTAGGACTTGAGGCCTGTTATTTCTGATTTTCCTTGACTTCATGGCTAAAAGAACCTGTCTGTTGTATCAAAGAACAGTTCAGTCATGTGAAGATCATCTCTAATAACGGCCGTGTCACAAACTATTCTTAACACTATTTTAGCCACATAATCTGTCAATTCACCCCAAATTTAACAGGTTTATTGTATTCTTTTCTCACATTATTTGAATTTTTCTCTAAAATTGTTATTGAGCGGTGTATTATGGCTAAAAAAACCTACACTTCCACAACAAATTTCAAGGCTATTTAAGGAAAAAGTTTTAAAATGTTCATGAGATCTTAGTATAGTTAAAACGTCATATTCACATTGAATTGTCCTTCAAAACTCTCATATACTTCGACTTACCTCGAAGCAGATTAGCATGAAATATTTCAACCATTGCCTAACCTTACATAACTCATAACACCATAAATTAAAAGATCAAGAAACCCACTAGAACCCCGTATGTCCTTCGTCCCAAAACAAAAAAAACCGCACGTGCACATTAACCGGATCTTCCGGATCAAGCAGTTCAGCGAACTTGAAACGTAACGAAGGTTTACACACCATGACAAATAACCCACAGTGGTGCGTAAAAAAAATTCGGAGAAAGCAAACATGATACAAGCAGTTACATGACCTCTGGTTGAGAGAAGAAAAAAACTATTCATATTACCTTGCAGTAGAAAAAGGAGTATTAATCCGGTTTTAAAAATAAGTCCACGCTGCTTATCCATTGCTCCTGGTCGGTCGACAGGGGGTTACGATGGGTGCCGTGGGGTTGTCACGATTAGTTCGACGTGTCTAGGTCCTAGTAACTGGCCTAGACGAGGGCGTTTTTTTTTGCCTTCCCCCTGACCGCGTGTAAATGATGATTAGGGGCTTACTACGGTGCAGCAGCTGTCGTAAACGTCACACACAAAACACACACAGGACACACTATAAAGGGCAAACCAATAGACACACGGTTAATCCCAGTAAACTGATCTCTACGCCTGGTTGGAAAGGTATTTACACATACACATACACACACACTAGGGAGGATAACATAACAAATTTCATTCGCGTTTTTTTTTTCTTCTTTTCTTTTACTTCTCTCACATGTTGTTTACTCTATTACACATAGGCTGCTTTGACGGGGTTGATGGGTTTATTGTTTTCGCTTCGAAACGGAGGTGATATCTCGGTTCGGGTTTACTTCCTCCTGTCACCGTGTGTCGTGATCTCATCGAAGCCCAATTATGCGTATAGGTGGGTTTGTGTGGTGTACGGCGGGTTTTTCTTTACTTTCCACGCACACACACCCGCGGGTGTGCGCTTATTGAATTCACGTCTGGGTGAGGGTGGTGTATGCCCAAAATAACACACATCAATAAAACTTCACTGCTCGGTATTATGATCGACAAACGAAATAAAAAAAAATCCCTCCCCTTCGGTTCATCCGCAAACTGTGGAACGAAAATTGGTCGTCCTTTACGTGCTGCAACCCGCTCCTCCCACTACCCCCCTTTTCCTCCCTTCGTAGATCGATGTAATGTGAAACCGTTATTTACTATCCGTTCAATCTTCGTCCTGAGTTTAATAAACTATTTTTCCAAAGCGAAACTGCAGTGATTCTCTATCGTCAGTGAATATGCCTTTTCTGGGTTTCCTTCACACGTTTCACATTTCCAATTTTCCACTGCCACTGCCTAATAAAGCTACATACACCGAGATCAAGGTCACAGAAGTGATCCGTGGTGAGAGGATAACGAATGTTTTGTTTGCTCCAAAAAACCGAACGTAATAAGGAAGGAAATTATTTGCCCGTACCGGGAACACTCGTGCTGATTTTGCTACCAACAGCAAACAAATCGTCTCAAGTGGAGTCAGCAGGCAGGACAGCTGTCTCTAGTATAGGCAGCCAGCTCCTGGCCTCCAATAGTAAACCTTCTGGCAAAATAAGGAGGCTTCTATAATCTTCAATTTCAACCACACACACACAGGAACACGAAATACCCATCAACAGCTAGTGGAACGATGAAATCACATCACTAATGATAATAAAGGTCCCCGAGTGCAACGTTTAATGGGTTTCAACACTGGCTGGCACATCGGGCTGTCCGATATTTTTAGTACACACAATTCCAACCACACACACGACCACCGCCGGCTGAATTGCGGCATTGAGGGAAAATTATCGTCATATAGACCAACGCACACACACACACACAAAACATGGCGCGCGTGCACAAGAAGGAATCACTACCACTTGTTGAGAGAGAAAAAGGGATGGAAGGAGGGTAGGAGGGGCGGTGGGGGGGGATGAAATTTTCGCAACGGTTTGCAAAATTTTCTGCAACTGCAGCTGAAAGGAAGATAATCACACGATACGATCGCGATCTTTCTTCGGAGTATCACACACGATCGCAGGTGGATTTTGTAACGAGAAGATCTACAATTTGCCGGTCATGATCGTGCGAAGATATCAGATATCAGGTGGATCACTTTATTTATTTTTTTATTAATATAACTTTAGTCACTTTTATGAGGTTTGCGTTCAACAAAAAAATTGGCTTAATTTGGGCTTGTTCTTGGTGAAGATCAAGCTCGAAAATTAAAACCACATCGAGATGGAAAATTCTACCCTCGACTCGACACTCACGCACCAAAAAACACGCACGGTTAACGGTTTGATCCGATCCGTTTGAACTCCGTCAAGAAACTGTCGGCTGGCGCAGGAACCAGCAGCTGAACGTTATGCCGCGGAGAGTTTCCTCGGCCACGGTTTCGTTCGCAAACACAAAACTAACCTCCCGCCCATCTCTGTCACGCTTCCCTTCCGATGGGTACAAATACTAACATTCGTGGGTGAAGTATGGGATTTTGATGTACTCTCTCTCTCTCTCTCGCTCTCTTTTTACCACGGTTCGAAGGAAATCAACCCCCACAGCAGTAGGAGCTCAGCCGTGAAGGCAGAAGTCACTGCCACCACCTGACCAACCCCCCCGGGGGTCCGACCGTCAGACGGAGACAGATAAAGACGAAGGCACCGGTAGCGCACATACAACACTTGAGTTTCAGCCACCCCTTCCACCCCTTCTTTCCATCATTTCCTTCCGGGTGATCGTCTCCCGGCTTCCGAAATCCACCCTTTCCTTTCCACAATGCATTCGCTACCATCGTTACCGCCGCGGCAGTCGGTTACGGTGGATGACGACAACGACGGGTCCCGTACTAATCATATACGCGACTGACGGTGGTTCAACATTTTCTTTATTTTCCCTTTTCTTTATCCCGTAAAAATTTTGTACACAATATGCTTCTTTGCTCTCGCTCTCTCTCTCTCTCTTTCTCTCGATGCTTTCTTTTACTTATCTTGCGAATAGTAGGACGCTTTATCATAGTGTGTGTTGTGTGTGAGTACTAACGTGCCGATACTGATTTTTCCTAGTGCAAGAGGGGGGGGGGGAATTTTTGGTGGAGGGATGAAGCGAAGGGAAGAAAAAAATGCTACCCCTCAACCCCCATATTTCATATCATCACGGACACCTGCCGCTAACTTGCTCGACCGTGGGCTGTGGTTTCGTAGGAACACTGCACGAACAGCAAGGACGGACAAAACTCACGGAAAATCAGCAAATTAAAGATGACACATATTCAATTGAATCAAAAAGAGGGATTGGGAGGGGGGGGATGGGAAAAGAGGGGATTGAAGGGGTTGAAGCAAAAATAAAAAAGTGAATGGCGAAAAGGATATTTTTAGTGAGAATGAGAGAAGCCGAGAACCGAGAGAGGCCAAACATTCAAATGAAATATATTTTAATCATCTATTTTTTTTTCTTTTTTGAAATTTAATTTTTTTTTGTCCTCTCTGATGAAATGGGTTAGTTTGCGGCAAATGGTAGCGATGGGAATTCTTCTATATTATTTATTACTTTTTTTCGTTTCCGTTGCTACGCCTCTAAACGCGTCAATATTCACACTTACTGCCATTAATTACATCAGCTATTTTTATTTCCCCCTATATTAAGCTAATATTTAAAGCACAATTATTTAAAATAATTTTAATATCAGTTAAAATGAGAAAACGATACAATATAAATACAGTAGCTCAGTTAACATTAATAAGTCCTTAATAAGTCATTAATAAATAAAACATCTTAAGAAATGAAAATGAAAAGAAAAAAAAACATTTTATAAAATAAAATATATATTTTTTTATTATTTTATTTTATATATTTTTAAAATATATTATTTATACGAAAATTTGTAGCTTGAAAGTTGTATGAATCAAACAAAAAATTGATAACGTATAAAAAATATGTAAGAAACATATGTATATATAAATATGTAAGAAACATTTAAAAGCAATACTTAAAAAGCAAAAATAGCAAAAATATAATATAAGCAAATATAATAGCAAATAGCAAAAACTGAATCTAACATTACCTTAAAAACGTACCGAAAGGACAATAAATATGAAAATACATAACAAAAAATCAGTTAAGCCTTGAAAGTAAACAAATATACTGGTTTACAAGTTATTGGACGTTCGCTTATTTTTTTTTTAATTTCAAATAATTTGGAGTTAATAAATGTATATTACTTAACGTATAATTTGCAACACGTATCACAAACAATTCCATTTTACTTTGATTCAATATTTTTCTTGTTTTCAATTTATCAAAAGGAAACCTTTTCCCTACTTCCATTGTACGTGTGCTTGTGTGTAGGCTGTTGTTGTTTACTTTCAAACGCTTCATCGAAACGAACCACAAAACTTCGCTGCGTATTTCGAATAACCAGCTTGTTTACGGTCTGATAACCATATCTCGCCATGTACACTGGACGGCTGTCCCGATCAACGCCTATAGCAACTTCCCGATTGCAGACATGAGTAAGAGCCACCACTTGTTGCCGAGATTGAATGATGGCGTTTGTGTGCATTATTTTCCCGCCACACGAACCTACGCGCACGTGCCATCGTTTGAGAGAATATGTTCAGTTTCGGGCGAAAAGAAAAATTAATCATCAACCCCCATCGTATGTTCCTGGTGCGCTGCATCAGCGTATCGTTGCCCGTGCTCCATGCAAAAGCATTTCTATCCATCACAACAACAGATGTGCTAAGAAAAGAGCAATGAAAACAAAACATAATGGCCACCCGGAAAGGCGCGAATGCACCGAATGCCAACATTCGACCAGTGTCGATCGAACCGTGACGAGATCGTCTATCGCCATAATATGATCGTGTTCGGTGGACGTCGTCTCATAAAAGCTTAAAATAAAAATTTCTAAGCAATCTTTTGATTATAGAATTAGCCTAGTGTATTCTTCACTGCTATTATTTTCTCTTTTCCATATATCTATTTGTTAAATAATAGTATTAAATACTAAATTGAAGAGTTAAAGTTTGTACAAGTAAGAAATAATTTTGTAACAAAATTTTACAAAACAAAACTTAAATATTGTTGAACTATTGTTGAACAACTAGAACTAGTGAAGATATTATTAAAATACACTAATAATATTAAAATTATCTCTTATACAATCAAATTAAAAATAAGATTGATTATTAAAATGAAACAATATTCCCTAGTGCAATTTACAACAATTAGTAAAAGTAACCGTTTTAAAATTATTTTCTTTCATTTCTTTCGATTATTGGATTTCTCATTTTTAGTTTTAAAAGAGAAATACTGAATGAAATTAAAAAAAATTCATGTCTCAATTTCTTCCCTAAAAATTTCACTTTAAATCTCTCTCCTCCAAAATGAGCTCCAAAAACCCTCGTTTCTATGGGTATTATTCTTCGTCAAACAAACACTCGCATTTAATCTCGTAGCAGAACGAAACATAAAAGAGGAAAGTTATTTATTTAAAAAAAAACAGGGAACCTGAAGCCAACAAGACTGATGGGTGATGTACGACCTACGCAACGGGGGGAAAAGTCTTTCGAAATCAGCGATGCATTCGATCCGTAAGTTTAAAACCCCGTAACCCTATAAACCTAAGGCACATGCGATACGGACCGTCGCCTAAGCTGGACACGCTGCGTCTCACATTCATACCTCCGGCATCACCAGCCTGATTTTTCGTTCCACAAGTTCTCCCGCTAAGATCGTCACTGCTAACGTGGATGATCGTTTGCTCACACGCGGAAGCATCACATTTCCGCGCGACTTACGACTGGGAGACGTGCACATTCACCAAACAATTGGAAAGCAAATAGTGCTAAAATATCATAGAAATAGGTAAGCTCTCAAGATTGCTACCCATGACGTCATCCTGTAATGAGCTCGTTTAGACGAGAATTGTTTTCAAGGGTGCTAAAACCATGTTGTTTGATAATAGGGGATGGACGGAATAGGGCGGGAAAGGGTGTTTAAATTATGTCACCTTCCATCATTCTTGGCCATCGGTCGTGATGGTCAAGATGGTCACTCTTTACTTAGAGCGTTCAAATAAACGGATGAGATTTGAAGTTCTTTGCTTATGGAACGCACCTCACCGTCACCTGTCCTCATAATTAATTCATGACCTAAACAAATACCTTATGGCTATAGGTTTTTTCCCTCCCCCTAAATAACCATTTCGTGCACGTACCATCAACACCTGCAAATCGATAATGCCAGCAAATGCTTATTACAAAACTCACTGCGCATACAGATGTGAATGGCAAATAAAAACCATACCACGAAACTATTAAACAAAAGGTACCAACAAAAAAAAACTCCCCTCCTTTTCCTTACACAAAGTTTCGGGAAGCAAAGTGATGAAATTGAAATGATTTCATCAGTGGCAACAAACAGTGGCTTATGTTTGTACCGTTCGGGCACAAAATTCGTTGCATTTATTTGGTGATGATGCGTGATGAAACTTCCATTCATGATGGCGGTACACGATAATAAACAAATTCGGGTGCCCCGAAGAGTGATCGATGTCTGTCTTTCATCATTTTATTTTGGGGGGGGGGGGGGGAGTTTATTGAAATGTTGAGTAAATGTTCCGTTTGGCAAAAGAGAAGGAAGCCGCTGTGGGGTTTTCAGCGTTTAAAGGGAGCAGTTTTCAGATTATTCTTTATGTTTTCCTGAACTTCCTAGTTTCCTAAATCAATTTAATTATTATACATATGTTCACAAGCGATTATTTGGATAATTATACAACACTAAAAGTTTTTACTTTTCTAAACGTTACACATGTTGAAGTAAACAAAAATAATAAACTAATTTGAACGCATTTTCTAAAGATAAAGTGAGAAAATCCGAATTTGAGGACTCTATCAGCTATATTAAGATCGTGTTCCAGGATAAATGACGCAATCACATAGGAAATAATAAAACTACATTAGTGCCTCGAATGATTCATCATCATTTCTGGCCTGCTCAAGGTCGTGCACGTCGCAAAGACATGGTCTGGTCGTCAATCCGTTTCCAGGAAACTCGGTCCAGGCCTGCAGTCATCCACGGCTGCATCAGATCTCCAACAGGTTCGACTCCACATGATCCTGCCAACGAAATCTCTGTGCTCCTCTACGTCTCGTGCCGAACAGATCGCTGACGATCATATTCCTGGTGGATCATAAGTTCGACATCCTTATCACGTGCCCTAGCCGTCCTATCCTTCCGGTTTTTACATCCTTCAAGTCGTGGTTATTTCTTCGTTCCTGCATGGAGTACTACGCACTAGTGATGGGTTCTCGGAATCGCACCCACGGCTCCGAACCGCTTCCGAGCATAGCAACTCCGGCTCCGATTCCGGCTAGGTTAAAACCACGATTCCGCCCGGAGCCGTCCGGAGCCGTCCGGAATCGTCGGAATCGTCCGGAACCGTCCGGAACCGTCCGGAGCCGCCTAGTCGGCAGCCGGAACCGTCGGAATCGTCGGAATCGTCCGGAGCCGTCCGGAACCGTCCGGAGCCGTCCGGAGCCGTCGGAATCGTCGGAATCGTCCGGAGCCGTCCGGAACCGTCCGGAGCCGTCCAGAGCCGTCCGGAGCCGTCCGGAGCCGCCTAGTCGGCAGCCAGAGCCGTCGGAATCGTCGGAGCCGTCCGGAATCGTCCGGAGCCGTCCGGAACCGTCCGGAGCCGTCCGGAGCCGCTAGTTATTGCTAGCGCTTTTTTTATTTTTTTAAATAAAGATTGCTTTATTTTTTTTTTTATCAGATTGTATAAAATTTGCTGATAGTGCAATAATCTAGGTTATATCATAGCCAACTAGCGGCTCCGGACGGCTCCGGCGGCTCCGGACGGCTCCGACGGCTCCGACGGCTCCGGACGGCTCCGACGATTCCGACGATTCCGACGGCTCCGGCTGCCGACTAGGCGGCTCCGGACGGCTCCGGACGGCTCCGGACGGCTCCGGACGGCTCCGGACGGCTCCGGACGGTTCCGGACGGCTCCGGACGATTCCGACGATTCCGGACGGTTCCGACGATTCCGACGGCTCCGGCTGCCGACTAGGCGGCTCCGGACGATTCCGGACGGTTCCGGACGGCTCCGGGCGGTTCCGGGCGGTTCCGGACGGCTCCGGACGGTTCCGAATTCGGAGTACTGCACCTACCTTCCGGAGCCGCTTCCAAAATTTATGGAGTCATTCGGAAGCGATTCCGTTTTTTTGTCGGATTTACCCATCACTACTACGCACATCAAGCGCATCGGCAGGGTTCGAATCAGGTCGAGGAGTGGTTTAGTTAGGGTCCCATCGGCTGCCGGGTCTGCTTCACAGGCCCAGCGTCACGATGAATCCCACATAACCCATCTCGGAGGGATTGGTTTGTAGCAGCAAGCCGCCCTTCGAGGTGGCTACCTTTTGAAGGTTCCCTCCCCGTTAATAAAAAAAAAAAGTCGTGGTTATTTCTCCTTGTCCACACGCCCTGCTCGCACACACCGCCAAAGATAATCTTTAGCACGCGCCGTTCGAAAACTTCTGGATCGCAGGAGTTTGTGGAGCGCCCCCTTACTAGGCACGATTTCCCTGAACAATGCGCCTTCGGATTTCTCTACCAAGGTAGCAGAACTCCTCTACAATCTCGAGATTGATACTATGCTTCCGAGTCGAGCTCTATCACGGTCAGAGCCTCCGGCAAGCTGGTACTTTATC
The DNA here is from genome assembly GCF_943734845.2 of Anopheles funestus. Taxonomy (NCBI): domain Eukaryota; kingdom Metazoa; phylum Arthropoda; class Insecta; order Diptera; family Culicidae; genus Anopheles; species Anopheles funestus. Next base: position 73,608,928 of record NC_064599.1, on the reverse strand, counting down.
TTCGGCGCATTGATCCTCAATCCAATTCTGTCAGCCTCGCGTTTCAGTCGGGTGTATGCGTCGCAAACCGCCGCAGATGTCCGCCCGATGATGTCGATGTCATCCGCGAAGCCGATAAATTGAAGAGAACGGGTAGAAATCGAGCCCCATATGAAGAAGCCCGCGCTTCGCATGACACCTTCCAGAGCGATGTTTCAGCGGAATTAAACTTCTTCAATTTTCATTAAAAACGCAAACACGGTTGCGCGGACATTGAGGTATAACAATCCGTACATCACGTGATCGGATCTCTTCCTGTATGAATGGAAATAAAATGATGTTTGATTGATCAATTGAAACCTTGGACTGTCTTCATCCTACTTTCGAATCTTTGGGTAAACTTTAGGAATTGTGTTCTATCAGTCAATCACCCTTTAAAGCTCCACTAGCAGAAAATTGAATGTTCTGCTCTGAGAAAATTGAAATGTTAAGCACAGTTACATTCAGCATTGTGGAACTGAAGATGTGTTCTTACTCATCAGTTGACAGAAGAATATTTGTTAGGTGTCTGTCACTTCAGTGAGCATCAAGTCCCGCAGAATTCTCAATCATCTCTGTCTCGTGATCAACGATCGACCCAAGTTGTGACCCAATTCCGCAATACACAGGTTGGATATTCGTTCACTGGTACTAGAGAGACCTATTAAGGTTGAGGCTGATTGAAAGGTCGTGTTAGTATGTGTGGTGCAACACATTGAACAGAAGTTACAGATATAGCCCGGCGATATAGCAACAACGTTCAGAAGAGATCACTTCACAGGGACTTCTTCATCACACGTCACAGGAACTACTTGATCTCGGGATGCTTCTTAATCTTGGTGTCCAGCGTGTGTGGAATAATAATAGAATCACAAATCATATTATTGAACCATCCAATATTCGTCAAGGAGTGCCTCAGCCTTGTTTAGGATGGGTAAAAATGCTGCATGTGAAAGTGTCTAAGACATGCTATTGGAGTATCTCAATCTAAATGGCAATTTCATGGAAATGGGGTTAAAGTCTGAAATAAGTCTGAAAGTCAGGCGAGTGACCGTGAGAAGGGGGGTCCTTATTTCAGACTTTAGAGCTAGGTTTTTTATTGCTCGTCCTGAAGAGGCAAAACTGCTAATTTTGTCACTGGCCTTCGGTTTGTCCTGCCGTTTCCATAGTTTAAGATTACTACTCTTACAATGTTTTCTTTCCCTGGATGCGTTCCTGCGATTTTTGCCAGTGGCCAGCGACTTACAGAAGTGTTATCTTCTTGCGATGCTACTATCATACCTGGTTTTAAGGTTTGGGCTGGTTTTACCCATTTGTTTCGTCTTTGCATCAATTGTAAATACTCTAAATGCCAACGGTGCCATATGCGTTGCATGTATGATTGCACTTGCCTCCCGTAATTTAAACGATCTACTATTATTTCTTCTAAATTTACATCTGGAATTACTCTCATGTTTTCACCAACTAAGAAATGCCCTCCAAAAAGGCCACCAAAATGAGGTGCTGCTGGCGGAGAAAAGCTCCACTACATTCCCCGTCCATAACACCAGGCTGTTGTTTCATCTTGATGAGTTTGGGTTTGCAGGAGATTGAATAGCTCTCGTAGATGGTATGCAGCTCCTGAAAAATTGGTCCCATTATCGGAGAAAATCTGTTTGACCAAACCACGCCGTGCAACGAATCGTCTTAGGGCAGCTAAAAAAAGCGAGAGTTGTTAGTTCTGGGACAAGTTCAAAGTACACATAGTCCTTTATGTTACTTGCGCGCCAACGAGATCCCTTTAGGTACAAGGGTCCAGCATAAGCAACACCGACAATTGCAAATGGTCTGGATTGTCGCACCCCTTGCAGCGGTAAATCACCCATTGGCTGTCGCATCAATCTTGGTTGACTCGCTATGATTGGCTCGCTTCACCACATTTCTGCCATGCGTTATCCAGTACTGCTGGTTGATTGTGTTAGTTGTCAGTTGCATTCCGCCATGGAGCATCATTTGATGATAGTGATTTGCGATTAGACGTGTTAGCCGATGCCTTCACGGAATCACTATGGGATATCGCACTCTCAACCTTAACTCTGCGTTAGATAAACGTCCACCAACGCAGATTATTCCATCTTCACACATTACTGGCGATAATAATCCCACTGGTCCCAATAATCCCCATAATAATCCGATTTCCCAACAGGCAACCGTTTCTGCACTCTTTCATAATCGTCTTCAAACTCCTCCATTTGCATCATTTTTACTACAAGTATCTCTGCTCGCTTTAGATGGTGTAATGTTAATGTCTCTGGCTTCTTTCTGTTTTCCAATCCCGTGATAAAACGACAGCAATGTCCTACTACTCGCCTAACTTTCGAGCCGAACACCATAACCGAGTTCTGATGCATCACAAAAGCCAGGCAACTGAATGTTCACATGATCAGTTATAGTTACCAGTCGAGATACGCTCAGAGTGTTCAGTTCATGTAACTGAGAAATGAATTCTATCCGATCACTCTTCATCGAATCTGGTAGTTCATCATCCCACTTGAACTCCCACGACGCTTGCATAAATTGCTTTGCCTTTACCTTCACTGTGCCGAGTGCCCATCACTAGTGGCAAGAAGTACTCTCGTTCGCTATTTCCTTGAGTTGCACCTACCAACGTCATGTGACCTAACTTCACATATTCACTCATGAATTCGTCGTAATCTCGTTTAGTGTCTGGTTCATGAGTAAATCTCCTTTCTAAAGCCTTGAATCTCCTCCACGCTATATCACGACTGTCACCAAGGAGCGATAATTTTTTGGGAAACGTACTATTTTTGGATAAATGGCAAACATACTATAGGAAGTACATGCTTGGTTGGAATGTGTATTCCACTGACTACCCATCCGAGGTGCGTATTTATGAACATTGGTAAATTTGACGCCAATGTTATACTTCCGTCTAATATTAGGTTGAAGAAGATCTCAGCGCCTAATATGAAATTTACTTCACTGGACACATGTGTATCGGCTGTGTATCGGCTAGTTTAATGTTGTTTGGAATGTTCCATTCATTCACGCTCACAGATACCGATGGAAGACGTGGAAGTAGCTTAGGAAGCACCATAAAGTGCGACACACATTCAAATGACGAGTTAAACGAAATGAGGTTAGTTGAAACTTGCGATTCCACCTTAGATACTGAAGTGCCTATTCCTGCTATTGGCATGTGCATCGCCTCACGTGGTAAGTGCAACTGTTGCGCAAGCCTTTCAGAAATTAAGGTCATATGCGCACCACTATCAATTAATTCTCTCGCTGGCACTCTAAACTTGTTCCTGGTTAACACATACACGATTGCCGTTGATAGGTTTTCCGCAATATCGACAAGTGGTTTTAGATAAGCACGATTGAGACATGTGATTATTCTTAAGGCAATTATAACATAGCCTAACTCTCGACACCAAATTACCTCTCACACGGACACTCATTTTTAAGAACTCTGATACTGGTCACAGACAGGACACATTTTTTGCGGTTGCTCGGTGCAAGGCGCCACAATCCTTGATCGTGCTCCATGACCTGTACTTGCACTGTTTTTGTTCGCAGATGAACTGGCCACCTTGGCCAGAACTGTTAACCCGATGACGATGCACATGCCAATAGTAGGAATAGGCACTTCAGCATCTCATTGTAAGAGTCACGTTCACTGGCACATGCGTGTGTTTCCCACGGCAATAAAGACGCGTAATAATTCTATGAACTCATCCCCGTAATGTCACTTGCATCGCAAACAGAATCGCAAGTCATCTTATCAAGTCCATCCAAGATTCGTCAAAGAGTGCCTCAACTGTGCTCTAGGATGGGTAAAAATCCCTTTCTTATTCCTGCATGTGAAAGTGTCTGAGACACGCTCTGGGAATGTCTAAGTATAAATGGCATTTTCATGGAAATGGCAAGAAACACGAAACTCCAAAATTCAAGATTTAGTGAAATCTACTCCAAAAATAGTATCTCAATCTTTTGCAAAGAATTAAAAGCGCCATTGTTCGGGTGTAAGTCATTCAAGTAGTAACGAACGACTCCCGTAGTAAAGTTTTTGCAGGTCATCCGCATGCCAAAGTAATCGTCATTAAAAGTGGAGAGTAACTGTACAAAAATTGGATAGAACTATTCAGTTTGGCCAGATCTATAATTGAAGGATATAACCATTCAAAATTGATTCTATTTTATTCACAGCTCAAACTCCAAAACAAACCAGTTTCAGGAAGTTTTAGTCGATTTTTAAAAGTTTTATTATGCAAAGAAAAATCTATGCATTAACTTAGGCCATAAAAATTATGCAAATAGTATCATTATCAACCTATCCTTAATGGTTCATTATGCAACAAATGAAATTAAGCCCTTATTTACGTGAATGAATAATTTACCACAATATCTATCAAATGAAGACATGAAAAAATATATATCCTACTTCTTTACGGTGACATCACACCGCTAGCACAGCAGCGTCAATGCAGAAAAGAAAAAAAATGGCCCTAGGAATAGAACCAAGGCAAACCAACAGCGCCATGATCGGCACGGAAAAACGACCATCATAGGTACCGTAGCATAGCCACATTAAAACGATGAGATCAGCGACCATTTCTCTCACTACGGACGCGACCATTCGCTCGGTGTTTCTCTCTGTTGTCGGTGTGCCAAAATATCATGTCAACTACCCGTCGTTCCAAACCGACCCTCTGATCTGCCCATAAAACCGCCCATGGAGCAGCCCGGTACCCCGTGATGTCTGAAAATAAAAATTCATTCCCACACTATAACGCCCTATGGTTGGCATTTCCTACGAGGACACGGCCACATTGGAGATGGGAAATCGATTCGCTGTTTCCTTTTTTTTCCTCTTCCCAATGTCAAAGTCAATGGCACATCCCGTGAGGTATACATGATGTGTACAGCCCTTCTAATCGGAAAATCTGAACAACTAACATATTCTGCCCCGAAAAAAAAACTTAATATTCATTTTTAGACACACTAAACGATCGACGGTTCGGCTAACGCCGGGACACAGCTGTACCGATGACGTGATCGAGTAAAAGTAAAAAAAAAAACACAATTTTAGAAAGCCAAAACGACTATGACCTTGTACGCGATTGCAAAACAATCATTTAGGTGGCGTAAATAATTGATACAGATCTTTTTTTTTCGGTGAAATATGTTTGACAAATAAATGCTTAGTTACTTACACGTGCGTGCGTCATTATGTTCGCTGTGATCTCTTATTCCAGCATCCGGTGCCAACAGATGGTGATTTTAAGAAGAGTGACCTTAACAACGTCAGTTTTCATATTCTATCTTGTAAACCTGCAAATAAACCATTAAAAATTGTATAAATATTTTACTTTTTTTTTAATCTTTTCCTTGTTGAAGGACTAGGAGCAAGAAACATTGAGATTTTTTTTTAATATTTTCACGTATAGCATACTAAAACATACGTGCGGACAATTCGCTTAAATTTCCCGACACGAGCCCTGCTTTTCGGGTGATCTTTAGTGTTACCGCCACAATATCATTTTCTACCTCAACATCATCTCATTGGCATTCCTGCGATATGACGCGTTGAAAGTTATAGCGTCAATAAACAGTCATTCCGAACGTGTTCAACACAGCTGTAGCGGAGTATGTGTGAGGGAGGTGTTTTTTTCCTCTGAGTGTGTTGGGTTAAAAATTTTATATCGCCCAAAAAAACCCGTATCACCGTCCCGAAGCTGAAGAACAGAATGGTGGTTTAATGAATTTTAAAAGGTTATCTTAAAGTTTATTTTTTTGTTCGCCTCTGATGAAAGGTTTGCTAGTGTGAGAGAGAGATTTTTTAGAAAAATGTAGAACGATAACAACGATTAAATATTGCCGGTTTTGTTTCAATCTTCCTCTGACAGGGATGTCAAACACTTGGACGAAGGAGAATATTTGTTGATCAATCAATTTTTCATTGGTTATTAGTGACTTGTTTTATTCATATGGCGATGGTGAATAAAAGGAGTTAAAATGATGATATTTTATGTTCATACACAAATAAAAACCATCCATCTATCACTGATCGTCATGGTGGGACCAGCGTTGGGTTATTTATTATGAGCTAATCCAATTCAAATAAATATTCAAATTCAAACAGAAACCATCACGACATTAATAACCTTAGCATTATAGTTGATCTGAATAGTTTGTATCTACAGAAACTGTGCTGAAAATACTAAGAACACGCATGGAGATTCATCGCGGAAAGATCAAGTGCATTTTGTGATCGTAGAGGAGTACAACTGAAGATACAAGGTGGTTTTTAAATAATTATTTAAGGCGGAACAATGTGGTGCCTCAATTAAACTACGATTTGTACACCCATTAGACACTACAGTCATTTTAGAGTAAATTAATGCGGTATGGTTAAGTAACATATTTTTAAAGTTAATATAAATCAACAACCTTAGCATATGATCTCTGAATGTAATATTCTACACCATGTAGTTTCCATGTCGATGGAACTATCTGTGTGTTTAGAGAATTGACAATTATTAAATGTACAAAAATACTGATAACAAATTCAAGAAAAGAACATAATTCAACTGTAAATTCAAACTAGGAAAACCATATACGTCTTTTCAATTCGATCTAGAAATTCATGAGACTTACTAGCTGCTTTTAATACCACATTAATTGACGCCAATTCTAACAACCTACACAAATGCGACCGTCTTTTCCCTTCTCAACTACACGTTCCTCTTGGTGGAACTACATAAAAACTGACCTTCACTTTCATACATACACACGTGCAAAAAAAGGCACGTGGCAATAATTTATTCATTACAATCGACGCGGAAGGAAGAAGAACGCCACTACACATACTTATAAATGTGTATACTTCAAGCACGAAATTTAATCGAAACTCACACGAAGCAAAACCTTTTAAATATAAAACCACTCATTAACAATTCTCCCTCCACACGCATACATACATACAAAGCATCACACCCCTATCAAAACTCCCCACGGAAGATAGTGAGAAAACGTACGAGATAATTGATTGTGGAATGTTTTTTTTTCAATATTGTTTTATATAAAAAAATCAAATCTGTTTAGTGACAATGGAACCGAACAACCATTACACAATGATCAAGTTACATGCATACATACGTTTGCATTTAATTTCAGTTAGCAATACCTTTTCTCTAGGCATTCACAATTTTGCCAACAGCACATTGCCAACAAGCAGTCGGCCTGGATTCGATGCTAAGGTTCCAGCAGCAAACGAAACATTTAGTACGAGCCGCGCACTCTACCGTTCTAGGTGCTACCGTCCGCTTGGGAATTGCATCGAGCTCGTTGTGTTGTATGGGATGGTACGTCATATCTAAGCCGAGGCCGTTGACACATTTGTACCCATCCCTTACAATCGATTTAAACGTGTGCAGGGCGTATCCAGCGAACCGAAACATACCTTGGCTCAGCTTCGAATTTCTTTCTGACTAGCAAGTGCTGACAACCGGTGACACTTGACGGTGTGTGCCTCATGATCAACATGATCTTCCCTACCATTGACGTCGTCCAGAGCTATATGTGGCTGGTATTGCTTTGTTTTGTGCTATATCTGGTGTGGTTCCTGACTACGGCTGGAACACGATACTGGCAGGGCCGTCATGTACCGTACATCGCGGGCCGTCCAATAGTGGGCAACTTCTTCGATGCGGTACTGATGCGAAAATCAACCTTCGACATGATGATCGAGTTGTACACGAACGAACGCGTGCGGAATAGTGCGATATTTGGCATCAGTAAGCTGATGACTCCCACCCTAGTGCTACGCGATCCCGAACTCATCAAACAAGTACTAGTTAAAGATGCCGCCTTTTTCCTGAATCGGTAGGGACCGGTTAGAGCAAAGGCATGGAAATATGATTGATCGATTATTCTGAACAAACGTTCGCGTTATTCCAGCTCCATGTCTACTGATTCACATGGTGATCCGATCGGGTACTACAACTTGCTGATGATTAAAAATCCTCCTTGGAAGCAGCTACGCTCCTACCTTACACCGTCGCTTAGCTTGAGTAAAATCAAACAGATGTACCGACTGCTCGATCAGGTAAGTTCGTTAAATGGGGGTTTTGTTGATTTGCGGCTTACGTTGTTGGAGTAACATTAGTTGTAGATCCAATTAAACGTAACGATGGGAAGCACGTTTAATGGAGACACTTGATGTTTTGTCAACTATTTCTTAAAGCATTTCCTACATAACTATAAGATCTTCTTGATATTTCGTGCAGTTATAATAGCTACTACAATCTTAAAGCTGTTATTAAATTCTCAATTATACAGTAAAAAATGTGTACGATGAAATGTTCTTAATATTTAGTTTTAAATATTATAATTCGAAGATTCTTATTCGTGAGTAGATATATGCTCAGAAAGTCTAAAAAGGGTATTATTCGGATTTTTCTAAAGAAAGTACTTATTAATGTCCTGCGAGGGAGCGGTGCTACACGAATGAATTTTCCCTGTACCTTCGTCAGGCTGGCCATTGCAGCCGAGTTTGCCTAAAGAGCGGAAAACAGTGTCGTAGTTTATGGTCTACGGGACCCTATTTGGAAACTTTTAAGCATTATTTGGAGGGAGCATCAATCGACAGACGAACTCACAGGAAAAGTAGATTTTGAGGACATCCGCATAGAAAGGAGGAGTTCCTTTAGGGATTCCAAAATAGTTTCCTAAAGCCTAAACAAGCCAAAAATATGCCAACACTCTACTATAGGCATTGGAATTAAACCAAGACATTAACTGACCCTCGACACAATCACACACAAAACATCGGAGTCAAATAGACTAGAATTGCGATGTCCAATGACGATTAACAGTGCAAAAGGTCTATAAAAATGAGCAATTGATTGTCCTTCAGTTGTAGTGTTTCATGCAACGCAATATTCCTCTAGAATACTCTCATATATGACATCATCGCCCATAAGCAAAGTGAGCAAAAGTGCAATTCATAGCCCACGTAACTTAGCAGCAGTTAAATAGGAAGCCAAACAAAGGTGAATCCGCTCTTGTCGTCTACGCGGTGGATTAGAGCAATAAGCAAACTGAATCGTCACGCGTACTTGAATGCACTTACGATTTTAGAAACAAATATCGGCCTCAATCGTTCTATGGACGTGCATACAATGGTGCTGTCATTGTATTTCGAGGACCATAGTTTTACCTCTTATCACTCAAACCAATCGAACAATATAGAACATATCTCTGCCATCCCTAATCTTTGCCGAACAGCTGCATTACTATATCGTACAACAGTTAGTGTTGTACTAAGTAGCTCTTTTTGAAGAGGAGAGGGCGAGAGCTCTCTAACATCTGCGAGGTGAGCGCTCCATGTAGCTCCGCACTCACTTGCGCAGGGTATGTGTGCAGAGTGCAAGTGAGTACAAAGTGCGGAGTACAGAGCTACCAGCAAACAAACATGACTTCTCTCTTTGATAGGCTTGATTGTTAGTTTGGCAAAAGGAGAAAGCATGCTAGTTTTTAAAGGTAAAAAAATATTGGTACAGTTTAGTCCACATGCGGAAGTAGATCGTCGTCAGTTTAGATTTAGTTAATGCACACTTTCAAAGACAATGTGTTTCATTATACTCCGAGCGTACAGAGCGCGAAAAAAAAAAGAAGAGTACGGATCTACATGCATAAAAAAAATTGTTTTCGCTCTGCACTCTTCGTGTATTAGGCCTTTCCCCAGTACGAAAATCTTAATGCTTTCTCGCTCTGTCAAACTAACAATCAAAGCTACTAGAGCGAGAAGCTCTGGTCTGCTCACATTTAGCTAACGTACACTAACAAAGACAACGTGTTTCATAGCATTCCGTGGGTTCAGCGTTCGAAGAAAACGGAGAGTGCGGAGCTACATGCAGAAAATAAAAGAGCTACCTCAGAGGCCTCACTACATTGAGGCGAGGCCTCAATGTAGCTCCCGAACTCAGTACACAACACTAACAACAGTACATTGTGCAACGTTCAGATGGTTAAGCTCAGTACCAGCAATCATGGTGCTTGAAGTGAGTGATGTCCTCTACACGCTCGTGCTACTGTTGATCGTTTTTCTCGGATGGCGTAAGCATAACTACAGGGTCGGTGTACCGTACATACTGGAAATTCCAGTCATCGGCAACTTTAGTACGATCTTCCTGCAGCGACATTCCAACTTTGAGTATATCGAGCACATCTACCACCATGCCCGTACAAGGACAATTGATTTTTTCGGCGTCAACATCTTCACCCGGCCGGCGTTGGTGTTACGAAATCCGGAGCTTATTAAAAAACTAACCTGCACCGATGCGATCCGCTTCATTAATCGGCAGATGTGTGCCGATCGATTTCATGATCCGATCGGGTACTACAACCTGATCATGATCCGGGAACCGCATTGGAAGCAACTGCGTGGTCTACTCTCACCGTCCGTAACGAGTGCCAAGTTGAAGCGAATGCAACCCCTTATCGAGCAGGTGTCCCAAACATCTTTCCTTTCCACCTCTTTACACATCATTTCTGTCTCTCTCGTATGCTAATCCATTCGCGCTGTATTCTTACAGGTTGGTTCAGAGATGGTGGCGTCACTCGATGCATTACCGGAACTACGGCCAGGCGTACGAGAGACGGAATTTAAAGAGCTCTGTGCACGCTTCACCACCGACGTAATTGCGAGCACATTCTTCGGCATGGAGGCCAACTGCCTGAAGGATGAGAATTCCGAGTTTCGTTACTATGGGCGAAAGATCTTCGATTACGGTCCGGCACGCGGTTTGACGATGGCATCGTTCTTCTTTGCGCCCAAGCTGGTGCCTTATCTACGGTTGAAACTTTTCCCACGCGACACCGAAGCTTTCCTTAAGGCTATTATCGAGCAGGAGATCACAAGGCGCGAAAAAACTGGCGAAAGTCGGGGAGATTTCATCGATTCGATGATTACGCTTAAAAACAACAATGCTACACTCGGCGTTACGGAGATACGTTAGTAACTGGGGAAGATATTGCTTGGCAGCGAGATACAAACATTGACTTGTATTCTTTTGTCGTTTTTTGTTCTCTTTGTAGCAATCAAAGGTGATATACTTGTAGCACAGGCGGCAACCTTCTATATGGCCAGCTTTGAAACTACCTCCTCGGTGCTATCGTTTGCTCTTTACGAGTTAACAAGAAATGTAAGTAATAGCAAATATTTCCTAATATTTTTAGGCTTAATTAATTTTTTGAGAAGATCTGTTCAGATGAATCTTTTCGAAAGAGTCATGCGAATCATGAGTCAACGCTCGGACGATTCATTAATATCTGAAGATTGGCTTTTAAAGAATAACACAATAACTCGAAACTTTCGAGAAGGCCTTTTTTGAGATTAATCAAAGATCATTCAGACACATAAGTGCTTTTCTAATTTCAGCCAAAAATACAAGCCCAGCTTAGGGAAGAAATACGTCTCGTTGTTCGTAAATATGGACAAGACATTCCCTACGAAGCGTATGCCAATGAGATGCCGTACCTGGGCATGGTTATCTCCGAAACGGCGCGACTTTATCCAGTGCTACCCTTCATCGAGCGTCAGTGTACATTGCCGGAAGGTAATACCGGATACAAGCTGGAACCGTTCCACGATTTTATCATCCCCAACCACATGCCAGTGTTGATCCCTATCTATGCAATCCATCGCGATCCAAAGGTAAGCGTCCGGATATAAAAGAAACCTCCTTCAATAAGTGCTATTCCTATCATATTCTTTCTCTTTCATCCAGTATTTCCCCAATCCGGAACTCTTCGATCCGGAACGATTTTCCAAAGATAATCAGGACCAAATACAACCCTGCACGTACATGCCGTTCGGTGTTGGACCGCGCACCTGCCTTGGGTCACATTTTGGGACGATACAAATTAAAATTGCACTGGTGAAGCTGCTCACAAAGTATCGCATCGATCGATCATCCTCCACGCCCGGAGTATTAACTTACCGCAAGAATGCTTTCACGCTGAACTCCAACGAAGGTCTTTGCGCCGAACTGGTGGAGGATGCTTTGGAAATGTGAATTACACCACAGAACTACACCAGACTAACAAAAAAACGCTTCTTATTCAGTGACAGTTTCTATTTTAATGCTAACAACAAGGCGACACGACTGGTTCGAACAGTTTACCAGAAAGCTACGATCATATCTGTTGCCGACGCAACGTTAGATTTGCATAATTTGTTTAAAATTGTAACTTATCGCATGGGATCGTTGAACTAGGCCAAAATAACCAGAGAATTTTGGAAAGGTTCGTGTTTATGATACCATCGATAAGCATTGGTAAATAAATCATGCGTATAGTAGGTCTTACGACGGAGGTCTGAAGGATGCGAAGGAGGTCTAAGATGGGAAACTAAAACAACCGACACAAGTGCAATAAATAGCTTGGGATAGGAATGCATGTGCAGCACAATGAGCTGTTTTCAATAGTGTCAACATTCAATTGCTTGGATGCAATATAACTAAAGCATTTAGGACAAGGCACCAAAATAGACCCCTAGTCATGTGTTTATTTAGGAAGAATAGAGGATAAGACCAACGCGGTTGAAGTAACTAATAATGGGTATACGTATACGCACAAAGAATACACAAACACTTTCTAACATTGTTAGTATATAAGCTCAAGAAATTGATTAATAAAATCAGATTTAATTCAGAACTTCAATGGAGAACGTCTCGGCTTTCAGTTAAATTTCTTTGACCTCTCCTTAGGCTTTGCTTTGAATCCAGTCATCCGAGTCTTCTGACACCATCCGAAAAGTTACTGTTACTGGATTGTTCCACTTACGCAGCAAAGGTTCCCACGTACCGAGAACTCTGGCGGGAAGTTTAATGAACAATTGGCGACAGTAATCCCCTTTTTGGTCAGAAACTCAACTATCCTGTTTTACGGTTAAACTAGGTACTCGGAAGGCCTCTCCTTCGCGTGGCCTGACCTGGGATTGATCGTTAACAATATCCACATTCTCTCAGGTCTCGAAATTCTCGCAGAAGAACGCCACTACACATACTTATAAATGTGTATACTTCGAAGCACGAAATTTAATCTACTTGCACCAAGCGAAACCTTTTAAATGTTGTGCTGCATAACCACTCATAAAGAAACACTTCCTCCACTCTCTCCTAAGGTTCCAGCAGCAAACGAAACATTTAGTACGAGCCGCGCACTCTACCGTGCTAGGTGCTACCGTCCGCTTGGGAATTACACCGACCACGGTGTGTTGTATGGAATGGTACGTCATATCTAAGCCGAGGCCGTTGACACATTTGTACCCATCCCTTACAATCGATTTAAACGTGTGCAGGGCGTATCCAGCGAACCGAAACATACCTTGGCTCAGCTTCGGATTTCTTTCTGACTGGCAAGTGCTGACAACCGGTGACACTTGACAGTGTGTGCCTCATGATCAACATGATCTTCCCCACCATTGACGTCGTCCAGAGCTATCTGTGGCTGGTATTACTTTGTGTTGTGCTATATCTGCTGTGGTTCCTGACTACGTCTGGAACACGATACTGGCAGTGTCTTCATGTGCCGTACATCGAGGGCCGTCCAATAGTGGGCAACTTCTTCGATGCGATACTGATGCGAAAATCAACCTTCGACTTAATGATCGAGCTGTACAGGGACGAACGCGTACGGAATAGTGCGTTATTTGGCATCAGTAAGCTGATGACTCCCACCCTAGTGCTACGCGATCCCGAACTCATCAAACAAGTACTAATTAAAGATGCCGCCTTCTTCTGCAATCGGTAGGGAGCAAAGGCATGGAAATATGATTGTTCGATTAATCTGAACAAACGTTCGCGTTATTCCAGCTCCATGTCTACTGATTCACATGGTGATCAGATCGGGTACTACAACTTGCTGATGATTAAAAATCCACCTTGGAAGCAGCTACGCTCCTACCTTACACCCTCGCTTAGCTTGAGCAAAATCAAACAGATGTACCGACTGCTTGATCAGGTAAGTTCGTTAAATGGAGGGTTTGTTGATTTGCAGCTTACGTTGTTGGAGTAACATTAGTTGTAGATCCAATTAAACGTAACGATGGGAAGCACGTTATTATTGGGATTTCTAAAGAAAATACCTATTGATGTCCGATGTCGCATCCGATGATGCGAGGGAGCGGTGCTACACGAATGAATTTTCCCTGTACCTTCCTCAGGCTGGCCATCGCAGTCGAACTTGGCTAAAGACGGGACAACAGTGTCGTAGTTCATGGTCTAGGGTACCCCGCAAAAATACCAAACCTCCACAGAGAAGAATTTTCTGAGTTCTGACGATAGTCTAACAACAAAGTAGCTAATGTTTTGTTAGTCTTCTTTAAAATATGCTCAACATGGGCACATCAAACGAGAGCCGCACTCCCCAATGTTTTACAGAAGTTACATCATATAGATCTTATGAAATTGAGATCATGCAAAAAGCCAATATTACGACATCAAAAGGAGAAGTTTTTAAGTACTATTTGGAGGGAGCAACAATCATTAGACGAACTCACAGGAAAAGTAGATTTTGAAGTCATCCACAAAGAAAGGCCAAAACAGAAAGCCAAACAAGGTGAATCCGGTCATGTCGTCTACGCGGTGGATTAGATTAGAGCGATAAGCAATCGAATCGGCAAGATAATTCCCACGCGTACTTGAATGCACTTACGATTTTAGACAAAAATGTCGGCCTAAATCGTTCCATGGACGTGCGTACAATAGTGCTGTCATTGTATTTCGAGGACCATAGTTTTACCTCTTATCACTCAAATCAATCGAACAATATAGAACATATCTCTGCCATCCCTAATCTTTGCCGAACTGCTGCATTACTATATCGTACAACAGTACATTGTGCACCGTTCGGTGATTAAGCTCAGTACCAGCAATCATGGTACTTGAAGTGAGTGATGTCCTCTACACGCTCGTGCTACTGTTGATCACTTTTCTCGGATGGCGTAAGCACAACTACTGGAACAGGGTCGGTGTACCGTACATCCTGGAAATTCCAGTCATCGGCAACTTTAGTACGATCTTCCTGCAGCGACATTCCAACTTTGAGTATATCGAGCACATCTACCACCATGCCCGTACAAGGACAAGTGATTTTTTCGGCGTCAACATCTTCACCCGGCCGGCGTTGGTGTTACGAAATCCGGAGCTTATCAAAAAACTAACCTGCACCGATGCGATCCGCTTCATTAATCGGCAGATGTGTGCCGATCGATTTCATGATCCGGTCGGGTACTACAACCTGATCATGATCAGGGAACCGCACTGGAAGCAACTGCGTGGTCTACTCTCACCTTCCGTAACGAGTGCCAAGTTGAAGCGAATGCAACCCCTTATCGAGCAGGTGTCCCAAACATCTTTCCTTTACCACTTCTTCACACATCATTTCTGTGACTCTCGTATGCTAATCCATTCGCGCTGTATTCTTACAGGTTGGTTCAGAGATGGTGGCATCACTCGATGCATTACCGGAACTACGGCCAGGCGTACGAGAGACGGAATTTAAAGAGCTCTGTGCACGCTTCACCACCGACGTGATTGCGAGCACATTCTTCGGCATACAGGCCAACTGCCTGAAGGATGAGAATTCCGAGTTTCGTTACTATGGGCGAAAGATCTTCGATTACGGTCCGGTACGCGGTATGACGATGGCATCGTTCTTCTTTGCGCCCGAGTTGGTGCCTTACCTACGGTTGAAACTTTTCCCACGCGACACAGAAGCTTTCCTTAAGGCTATTATCGAGCAGGAGATCACAAGGCGCGAAAAAACTGGCGAAAGTCGGGGAGATTTTATCGATTCGATGATTACGCTTAAAAACAACAATGCTACACTCGGCGTTACGGAGAAGATACGTTAGTAAATGGGCAAGATATTGCTTAGCAGTGAGATACACACATTGAACATATTCTTTTGTTCTCTTTTTAGCACTCAAAGGTGATATACTTGTAGCACAGGCGGCAACCTTCTATATGGCCAGCTTTGAAACTACCTCCTCGGTGCTATCGTTTGCTCTTTACGAGTTAACAAGAAATGTAAGTAATAGCAAATATTTCCTAATATTGTTAGGCTTAATTAATTTTTTGAGAAGATCTGTTCAGATGAATCTTTTCGAAAGGGTCATGCAAATCATGAGTCAACGCTCGGACGATTCATTACTATCTGAAGATTGGCTTTTAAAGAATAACACAATAACTTGAAACTTTCGAGAAGGTCTTTTTTGAGATTAATCAAAGATCATTCAGACACATAAGTGCTTTTCTAATTTCAGCCAAAAATACAAGCCCAGCTGAGGGAAGAAATACGTCTCGTTGTTCGCAAATATGGACAAGACATTCCCTACGAAGCGTATGCCAATGAGATGCCGTACCTGGGCATGGTTATCTCCGAAACGGCACGACTTTATCCAGTGCTACCCTTCATCGAGCGTCAGTGTACATTGCCGGAAGGTAATACCGGATACAAGCTGGAACCGTTCCACGATTTTATCATCCCCAACCACATGCCAGTGTTGATCCCTATCTATGCAATCCATCGCGATCCAAAGGTAAGCGTCCGGATACAAAAGAAACCTCCTTCAATAAGTGCTGTTCCTATCATATTCTCTCTCTTTCATCCAGTATTTCCCCAACCCGGAACTCTTCGATCCGGAACGATTTTCCAAAGATAATCTGGACCAAATACAACCCTGCACGTACATGCCGTTCGGTGTTGGACCGCGCACCTGCCTTGGGTCACATTTTGGGACGCTACAAATTAAAATTGCACTGGTGAAGCTGCTCACCAAGTATCGCATCGATCGATCATCCTCCACGCCCGGAGTATTGACTTACCGCAAGAATGCTTTCACGCTGAACTCCAACGAAGGTCTTTGCGCCGAACTGGTGGAGGATGCTTTAGTAATGTGAATTACACCACAGAACTCTAAAAGAAATGCTTCTTATTCGATGAAAGTTTCTATTTTAATGCTATTAAGGCGTAACAACGAGGCGACACGACTGGTTCGAACAGTTTTACCAGAAAGCTACGATCATATCCACATTCTCTCAGGTACAGCAATCGGTCCAATAGGATTAACGTTTCAATTACCGGTGCAAACTGTTGCCGTATCAGATAGTACACCTTTAATTGTTCCAACTCCACCGTAAAGCGTGCTTCCAGCTCCAATAAAGACTCGTCCGTTATCGTAACACTTTCGCTCAATGCTAACCTGTGGATGGATTTTCTTACATAGTCTACGAATCCATTGCACTTGAGTCGTCCGACCTGGTGGGATTTTTTCTCACCACGCTCTAGAAACACTACCTGCAGCAGTGCTCGATAGCCAAGCTTGTCGCTAGGATTCTCACGCTTCGTGCATGTTCGTTCGATTGATTCCGCTGCCAGATTGCGCGCATTGCGTCCTAAGGCAAAGGAACGTTCTTGCAGGTATTTGCTCATCGGAAAGCCATACCCGGGATTGTCGGCTGCTTTCGCTGGATTGTAAAACTCATCGACAATGAACTGTTCCTGCATCAGCTGGTAACAGCAGCCAACGTTGCATATCCCTCTAATGGTAGGATTTTGATGAAACAAACGAAGACAGTTCGGTCCGAGATTGCCACAGGTATGCAAACCGCACAAACAGAAAGTGTTGTGATTGCCCTGGGGAAAGTATCTGGCGACTAACTCTATCAAGTTTGTATTAAAATCGATCAGCTGCGTCGCTGTTTTGTACAGTGTGTTTAGCGTGTCTTCCGCCTTGATCAAGTTGGTAAAATATTCATCCTCTTCCAGATTTGACTTCCGGATAGCTTTGGGAATTTTGTTCTGAAAAGGACAATTTGAGCATTTTCTATTAATTATCCATTTAATGGACTGTCTTCATCCATTACCTTTAGACGCTCGAGACGCTTTTCTGCATTGCTAGTGTTCTCCTCGTTGCAGTCCACACCAAGCACTTTTATTCCATGCTCTAAAGCAATCCTCGACGAAAGATAACCTTTCCCATCGCCTGCGTCAATTACTAAAATATCTTCCAGCTTTGTGACTGGATTTGCGGATACCATAGCCGTACACAGTGACGCCACGGCAGCAGCAGCCACTTCTACCTCGTGACACTTTTTCACATTCATCAGTTCGGTCATTTTCAACCGCGTTTCCTTACGATGATCGGATAAAGCATCTTTAAATTCATCCAGCGTGAGTGCCGTATCGTGCACTTCACTTCCACTCAATCGATATCTGCTCGTATTATTGATAAATGCTTTCACGCTCGGAAACCGGACCTGTTTCTCGTGCTCTGGTTCGAATTGACCCCAGAATAGTTCCTTCGCCTGAAGATAATCATCGACCGTTTGTAGCTCGCGCTGTATCGCGTCTGGCACAAACCGTTTCCAGTGTTGTTCCGTGAGATAATCCACCATGTGGCAGTTGATAAATGCCAGGTTTGGCTCGAGAAAGCGTACGATCGTATCCACCTGTTTCAGGATCCGATCCATCGTGACACGCTTAAAACGAAAGATCATTCGTTTGGGTGTATTTAAATGGAATCTTCAGCAGTGCACACAGCCTTCGAAATTTGCTCCGAATCTGTTGCAAATTGTGCACCAAATCAATGGCCGGATCGTTCTCGTGTGGATACTTTTCCAATGCGCACAATACTTCCTGCAAAATGCTGTGTGCCTTCTCGTTCGCAGCTATTTCCGGTTGGGAAGCAATCGTGGTCACAATACTGGTATAAAATCCAATTTCACGTCCAATTTCGGAACCCTTCTTAAAGCCGTAATCTTCCGCCTCCTGTACTGATTCCTCGAGTCGACCATCCACCAATCCTTGGTGGAAGTGTTCGCCGATGATACGTTCTTCGGTTAGAAAAATATCCTCAAACACATCATTGATATCATCCACGTTTTCATCTTTTTCGGCACGATTTAACTCACTACCCGGGCTCGTCATAATTCGCTTGAAATTAAAGAAAATTGGTCGCACAAACCATGCGATTGCATATTGATGGTAAATATGTAAACAAACCGACACACCGGCAACATGTCAAAAATAACTGAGCAACAGCATATGAAAATGAGCTACAAACATTTATGTTGTACTTTGCGTAATTTTACTCAAATATAAGCAAAAACGTATTTTAAAAATCCCATTAGCACATTTCAATTCATTAAGAAGTATATCAGCTCAAATTCTACAACAAACATTACACATTTTCAATAAAAAAAATCATTTCAATCTTGTCATACACCAACAGTGCGCTCAGTTTGAAACTGTGCTACGTTCCAGAAATTACGAACTGTCAAAACCATCCCACAATCGTGTTTTCAGTGTGTTTTCCTTTTTCCGAACCGCAACAAAAATCGATCCGCAAGCTCGTGCCGACAGCAAATGTTTTGATTTGTGTGGAATTGCCGTGCAATTCCTATGTGCGAAACAAATACGAACCATTTACCGCACATTCCACCACACTTGGGAGCATTCGCAATCAATCAAGCACGGTTGCTATCGAAAGTGATAAGAGCAAATAAGGTGTATGCCCGTAATGGTGTTGATAGTGAGGTTGAAAAATTGATAAAAATTCAGCTGACTACAATCGCGGAAACAGACACAGCACACATACGGTGATTTATTCGGTGCGATCAATTGAAAGTGAATCGAAGCCGTACAGTGTGCTTTCCGTGCACTTTACATAAACCAAACCTTTGCCGAGTGGGCCAAAGTCCGCTTAAATCAGCTAATCCGAACCGGGTCCCCTTTGCGTCAGATAGAATGGCAAAATATTACGAAAGTTCTACCATCTATAACTACTCCTGGGATCAAGTTATGCAGGGCTTTTGGAACCGTTACCCAAATCCGTACAGGTAAGGCGGCTCTCATGCATCCGCGGTGCAACATTTCACCATTCACCGTCATGATTTCGTTCCTAGTTCAAGTACACTCTCATCTCTGTGCACGCTAAACGCGCTCGGATGATTTGTTCTGCCAGTGTTGTGGTCAAAAAATAGCTGCAATTTAGGTTGCAACACTCATGACCAATCTGTAAATCGTAGCCAACTGCGATCCGCAGCATGCTTTCTCATCCTACACACAACACACATGTGCCTACACATCGCATCACTACCATCACATAATTATGTAATGCGTAGCGCGCACACTGCGATCGCGGGCTATTCGCCACTTCATGCATTTGTATTTTTTTTTTGTATGCCGGTTGTAACACGTTTTAATCCCATTCGTTTTGTTCTATTTTTATGACACCACCACGCACCACGACGGCTACCTTGCGTCTCCATCGACCACGGGTGCGCGCGGTATTATTGCCGGGACGCTGTTGTCATATGTGTTGCGCTGCATCGCCGCCTATGCACACACATGCATACGTGACAGTTCGCACGTACTCTCGGAGGACACCGTCTGTCGGGAGGTAAGGAATGGTAAGCTTCATAGCAAAAGGCTGCTGACCAAGACGAACCACGTGCCAAAGTGGGGCGAACGCTTCTTCAAGGCCAAGTCGGTGAACATAGTGGAGGAATCGGTAGTAGATCCGTACGAAAGGACACTCGTGACGTACACGCGAAACATTGGCTTCAACAAAATAATGGTAAGGTGGCATCGGTGGCGCAACCCTCACCCACGAACGTGCATTAAATCCTTCTCCCAAAACCCATTTCAGAGCGTGGTTGAAAAGGTTGTCTACAAATCACTACCGGATCAACCCGGCAAAACCATCGCAATCCGATCGGCCTGGATCGATTCGTCCGTGTACGGGTTTGGTACCGCCATACGAGCGTTCGGGTTAGATCGGTTTAAGAAAAATTGCGCCAAAACGGTAAACGGATTCAACTACATCCTGCAGCACATGTTCCCGAACAATCCGGTTGCGCTGGCGGCGGCCGCTGCCGCCAACAAAGACTACCAGGGTTCGAAGGCACAGAAGCTGCGCGAAGCGGCAAAGCATGCGTCCGACCACATGAAGGCACAGGCCGAACATTTGGTACAAAACCTTTCCGTCAAGGGCTAGGAAGCGTGCGAAACGAAGGAGACAACAGGCGGTGAATGAGTTGGGCTCCTTGCGTGTACCGATCGCCGTTTTTGGGAACGATCGGAAAATTCCAGCTTTTATCCGTTTTTGTCCTTTTATCGCGGCATCCCCGCTTTACCCCTAAGAGCTGTGCGTAGAGATAGAGTTTACTAATAGAGCCATAAATATGGTGACCGCTAGCCGGCACACGGCATTGCTCCTGCCACTGGTTGTGTGGAAGTCCAAATCTATTCCTTACCTCTCTAGTTCATCCCAGGCAGGTTTGCTTTCTTTTCCGCATCCTAGCAGTATTTGTCATGGTCATGGTCGTGTGCCCTACCCATGTTCGAAGGCTGGTCCATGACGCTACACGCCACACGAGAAAACCATTACCAAAACGGGGATTTCCGGGCGGAAATGTGGTTGGGATTGTGCAATCGTCCTATCACTAAAACGATCTATACGATCTGTTGATCATTCCACAATGATTGCTGTTGGCTACTGTCGTTGCTGCTGCTGCTGCTACAGGGAGATAGAAAAAAAAAAAAAAAAACAAACGATAGTATATAGTGTTAATTAATGATTATGTGCAAGAAGGGCCATTGACAGCATTGGTGCAAACCTAGGAAACTCCCAGGAAATGCGTGTGCGTGTATTTGTGAACAGTTAGATTATTGGACAAGGATCATAGTTGTAATCGATTTAGAATATTCAATTGTAATGATATAGTAAAGCATAATAAATTCACTTTAAATTAAAACAACTTTCGCGCGTTTTGCGTTTGGATGACTGCAGTTCATAGTCATCATTGATCATTATTCATAATTCATACTAGTTTAGGGGAATTTTATAAACCTTAAAATGGTGCAAAAGATTGAGGCTGATCATAATACGTGTTTTGATATTTTTTACCATTTTGAATGCATCGTTTGAATGAAATATTGAGCAAATACTAGATATTGGACTAAATTGTGTAATTACATTATTTAATTAAAATCATATTTTTGTTGCGGTAGCATTAAATAGAACTTTAAACATTTTCAATTAAGATTATACGAGTGAACTGATGTTTCTGAACCCGTTTTAGCATATTTCACACAATTAATACTATGAAATATGCTTAAAATAAAATGATTAGACCACAATACGTAGATTTCTTGAAAATATGAAGAATAGACTATACAATCGTCCATAAAAGATAAAAGGAAATGTTAAATATAGAAAACAAGGCATTTTCTTTGATAACTCTTTGATATGTCAGTGAAATCCATCACTTTTTGTAGTCAGTCGATTATTATTCATCAACAAATTTGAATACACGTGATATTGTTCATGCAACATTAGAAAGACTTGTAGAATTGCAGTCAGTCGCTAATTTTGGATATTCTATTGCGTTTCCGCTTGCATTCCACATATTTAAGAGCGAAAATATAAATTTATACTAGATTCATTTAGTTAAAACCCTCAAATTAAATTTACAAAACATTCGATCTGATACTTTGTCCTTTTATTTGGAAAATTCTTACTTTTGTTTAATACCTTACACACTAAGCAGCTGGTGACTGATGCGGAACCACGTGGTGTCGTGGTTCGAAAACGAAACAAAAACCATCGACGCCACTTACGAGTTACTGTTTTTTGAAGCTCTTCAGAATCGGATAGATGTTTTCGAACGCGTCGTAAATTTCTTGCCGCACTTTGGCACCGGTAAGCACTACTTTGCCGGACACGAAGATTAACAGTACGATACGGGGCTTCACCATACGGTAAATGAGCCCCGGGAACAGTTCCGGCTCGTACGAGCTGAACCGTCCGTGCGTCAGCACCAAACCTTCGAGCCGAATTGGAAACCGTACGTCACAGCTGCCGACCATGTTTTGTACCTTAAAGTCCAGGAATTTGGCCTGCAAAGAAAAGCACGCTAAAGCACAAACTTCACCTTCCACCATGCTACCATGATTGATACATACCGTAAAGCCGAGCTTTTGTATGATACGTGCGTATTTGCGCGCTGCCAGCCGGGAATCGTCTTCACTTTTCGCCCCGGTACATACCATCTTGCCGGATGAGAAAATCAGTGCTGTGGTGCGCGGTTCCCGAATGCGCATAATCACGGCGGCGAAACGTTTCGGATTGTACTCGGCGTTACGGGCATGCAGGGCTATTTTCTTGAGATCGAGCTTGCAGCTTAGATTCACCGTTGAGACAATATTTTGCAGCTGCGGCAGAATGGCTGGTTCGCTCGGTGTCATCGGCGTCATCGGTGTTGCGGGACCCATGGTTTGGTGGATATTCACACTGCCAATGTTTTCTGGATCCCGGATGCTGCCACCGCTGCCTTGCGTTTGGCTGGGTGTTGCTGCGGCTTTTGATTCCGTCATAGGTACCATCGGTGACATTAAACTTTGCTGTAGAACAAAATAACATTCAAGAAGTGTTTTAGTGTAAATTAACTAACTTCAGGCGTGCCTTTACTACACAAGCTTACCGGTGTCTGTGGCTGGATCATATTCTGTGGGGTGGAAAAGCTGGGCGCGTACGTATGCATGCTCTTGCCGGAGGAAGATCCGATAGCCGGCATTGTGTAGTTGCTAGAGCTAAGGCCACCCATCGGTGTCATGTGCGGCATGGATTGCTGCTGCTGATAAGCATGCGGAAGAATCTGCTGGTCTTCTTCCGGCTGGTGCAACGGCGTACCGATGCTAGGGATTGAAAATCCCGGACTCGGTAGCATCTGGTCCATGTTTTGGCCTAGTGTTTGGAGCGGCGGTAAATGCAAATATCACCAGTACACCGGACGCAACCTCCTGCTTCTGCACGTTCTTTCGATCGTATACTTTTTTACTAATCCGTTCTTTTGCGTATGTAAACAAATTACACGCAAGTTTATGTTCTAATCACACTAAAATGCTACTCTGGCTGCCAGATTGCGTCTTTGCGTCCAATTGTTTTCTAAATTTTCTGGAAAACAGTTTTGACAGTTCGGATGTAGAACAGAAGCTTGACAGTATGACAGTGCGTAATCACAGTATGACAGATATTGTAATCGGCACAGTGGGCGATGTCAATGAGATAATTTTAAAAATTACATTGATGTAATTGAAAAACCAGTAAAAGTTTGTAAAGCGAAATAAAATATCGATTAATGGCTAGATCATATAAATGATGTTGTATTTGAGTGGTATAACTTTCAACATTTTTGAGTTCAATTTTTATATACATTTCATATGAAATACAAGAATATGAAATACAATACATTTCATATGAAATACAAGATTAATATCACCAAACTAATTAGTAGTATTCAACTAAATGAGGTGTAAATACCGACGAAAGGAAATAAACAATCAATATACTCACCAGAGTAAAACATCCCTTTCAGAACGGTGAGGAGATAACACAATAGAATAAAACCGAACAGCAAAACTACAGTTTCCATTATCAACTTACCATTTGTAATAACCATGAAAAGCAACACCAAATAATACGAGTAATACGAGTAATAATACAAAGTAGTGTTCACCAAAGAAAAAAAACTTTACTCCCAAGGAAAAACACAAGTTACAGTTTCGCAGCACTAAATCTGACAATAGACGTTATTAAACTTTAACAAAAAGCAACGCTTCGAGCAAAATGGTTTAAAGGGGTTTGCGTTTTTCTTCTGTGTTCTCCTTAAGTATCTTTTACCTGTTCTTTTGTCCGTTTGTCCTGTCACACTAGCGGAATTAAACGATTTAAAAAAAAAATCCCTTCAAAAGTGTTGTGTTTTTAACTCTATTCCCTACGTCCTTCTTTGATTTGTATCTGATTTATCACTAAAATATATGTTTAACCGTTCATTAGCATATAAGAAAGGGAGTATAGGGAGTTTGTTTCAATGTTGAGTTGGTATCGTTTGTTTTTCGCTTTTTTTGTTGTTTCTTTCTTCAAGTGTAATTTTCGTATTCGTACATGTCACTGTAGTTTTATCCTCTAAACGATCATCCAAGTGATTAAGTTACGAGCTGGATTGTGTGTGTGTGTGTCTCTATCTGTGATTGCACTTTTCCCCCGTCCAAAAACGTACAAATCCAATTGGAATGCCTTTTTTAAATTCGCTCCCCACTGCAAAACTGCTACGCATAACAGCCGCCGCACGGGAAGTTAGTTAGCTTACTATTTTCTAAAATATAGAGCTGCAACTGTAGCCAAGCTATCGAGATTCGCTCGTTTTGGTTTTGGTTTTTGTTTCGCTAGTACTTCGTACGGTGAAGTTTCCACAATTGTTTGCTGTGTTCGCGAGTGTATTGTTTTTGCTAGTAGTTTTATTTAATTAATACTTGCATCATGCACATGTTTTCATCTTACTATGTGTTGCGTTTTTCTTGTGTTGTTTTGTTTTTCTTACTTCCAGTAGATGCAGTAGTGGTAGTAGTGAATTATTGCTAAAATAGCACTATAGGAGAGCACTTACAATTTCGTGTTTTCTAAAAGGACAAACGTTTTATATGGCAAAAGGACTGGAATAGAACTGTGTATCTGTGTGAGTGTTTCTTTTTCGGTTTAGTAATGGTAGCAATAGTAAGCGAATCTATAGCACTAAACCTTCAACAGACAGGACACAATATACATATAGTGGCGAAACTATGCAAGAGGCGCAAACAACAACACCGTTCTCGATCAACTTCTTTCTCACGCAAGGAAGATATCACCTTTTTTAAAGTGTCATAAAACATTGAGAATATACAAAAAAGCAACAAAAAAGAGGATAATTTAAAAAGAAAACTACGAAAGAGTAGTAGTAGAGAGTGCTCTTCAGCTGTTTATTAATTATTATATTGTTACTCATCTCGTTCCTTCGTTTCAACAACTTCCACACACTATCCATTTCTCCATATGCAAAACTTCCCACACGTTCCAAACGCACGGTTCTCACGCATTCCCCCTATTATCCTTCGCTTCCTTCTCCCCCTTCGCACAACTCCCCTGTCCTGCTAAACCGCTTCTCCTTGCCTTTCTCTCCATCTCTCTGAATGTTGGGTTTGTTTCGGTTCTGTGGTAATGCTTAGAGAGTAGTTGACTTTACTTCCAACTAATCATACTAACACGTGCTTCGGGCGCCTGTACGCAACGCGATGAAGCACTTACGTACGGATGCACTCACTAATATGCATACGCACATACACAAACACGCACACACACGCACTTGCACGCACACACGCACGCACGGTTATGGTGAGTGGGTGGTGTGGTTGGGTGGTGGAGCTACGCTGTGGTGTGGTAGCGATGGTGGGGATTACTGAGTCAAATGGTTGTGTGTTTGTGTGTGTATATATATATATATAGGTATATATATTTATTTAATATATCTTCGTTATCTCTTCTTTGTTTCACGCTTTTCTCTTTACTTTTTTCTTGTGTATTATCTATTAGTGTATTTTTAACTTACTTTGTTTTTGTTATTTCGGTTATGCTACCATTTTGCTTTCCCTTTTATTTTGCTCACGCTGCGCTTCTGCATTTGCGCTACTATCGTGCAATAATTACCAAACACAACAATTCTTACGCTGCGCGCTGCTTCTCTACTTTCCTTTCTGTATTTGTTTGTTTTTTTTTGTTTGTTCCGTTGTTCTCTATCAAATATTTCCTTACGCTTCTCCTAACTGTATCTTTGTTTGTATGTATGCGTGGATTCATGTAAGTGTGTTTGTGTGTGTGTTTGCCTGTGTATGTTTTGTATGTGTGCAAATTTTCTTTTTGTTGTTGTATTAGCTGTTATATTTGTTTTTTTGTTGTTGCTTTTTTTGTGTTACTTGTTGTTACTCGTAAGGTTTTGTTTGTTTTGTGTGTTTTTCATTTCAAATATTTCCTCAACTAACAAACGCGACAACGACGACGACAACGACGACGAAAGAAAGAAAGGAAGAAAATATCTTTCATTTGGATTTCGTTTTACAAGTGTTTCGTTTTGTGTTTGCGCACATGCGGAACTTTTCATGTTTTGGTTTTTTTTTCTTTCTTGCGGGTTTAATGTGTACAGTACACACTGTGTTGTGTACATGTGTGTTTGTTTGTGATTGTATTGTTCGTGTTTGCTCGTATGTACGTGTGTGTGTCTGTATTTTTTTTTCATAAACAGTTTTTAAATACATTTTCTCTTTCTCTTACTTGCTGGTAGTAGTTCTTAGTGAAAAGCTCTTATTTTTATCAATAATGTTTACTGGCATTTCTTATGCGCTCTTGTGGTTTTTCTTCTCTTGTTTTGTTTTTCTATCTTCGCCTACAATTGCACTGTTGTTTTATGCAGTTTTTTTTTCGTTTTACCTCGTTTTGTATTCCAATTGTGACGCATACTGACAGAGTATTGCTTCAACCGATGTTAGCAGACCCTTTTTCGAACCGACTATCAATTAGTGTGCTTGCTGGTAAGTCTCGTAAACTCAGCACTACACAATGCAGAGAGAGTGGCGTGTAAATCTCGTTGTTGTAAAGTGAATGGATTTGCAGTAATCGCTAAGAATCTATCTGTTACAGCACACTACACACATGGCCCTTAGGCAGGCTAGAGACATCTTTAACCTTTTTTTTTCCTGCATGTTTGATTTTGTTTTGTTCTTTGTGGTTTTAATTCCAATGCAAGCAAAATTTGTAACACACTGTAAACCTCTTTCGGAGGCATGTATTTGATGGTTTTACGTACGCTACGCAAGTAATCTTGCTAATGTGCCTTGTTTGCGATAAAGAGAGATATCAATCGACACTATTCTGCGATGTTAGGATAAAGATAAGCTGCTGTCTGCGCTGCGCTGCTGCTACTGCTGCTGCCGGTTTTACCGCTGCGCCGCTAATGCTGCTGCTGTTGCCGCTGCTGCTGCTGCTGCTGAGGCTGCTGCTGCTTCCGCTGCTGTTGCTACTGCGACTGTTGAACAAATTCGTGCCTGTTGTGCGTACACACATTAGCAATGCTGACACACTAAAATAATCGAACGGGGTTATATGTTAGAATTGGGAATTAACATCATTTACGACATTTAACAAAACGTTATGCTGTACAACCAATCGTCAATTATACTTTCCCCTCCAAAAACAAAAGAAAGAAAATAACAAATGAACCTTTCATGGGGTTCACCGACTAAAAACCAGTTTTTCACAATCGTTTTCCAACCTCTAGCAAACATATGATAAAATTCGGAAATACTTGTAACTAGAAACAGATGAACCTCCTTTCAAATGTTTGATGTTTTTAGTAAAATAGTGTTCGTATAGTCTTTTGTACGTAGAACAGGTGTAAGGACATTTAATAAGTGGTGTGGTGGAAATGTTGTTACCTGACACATGTTTGAAGAGAATATTCTTTCCAAATACAAATAAAAATGTTTTTTTTCTGTACCAACAACCATTACAAAACTTCCTTCCTTGTGCAACAAAAAACATATCCTTCCACAAACTATTACTACAGCCATAATTTTTCAAATAGAGCCAACGGAATAATAAATCATAAAAAGCAATCACATAAAACTATTCTGAAGAGTATACAAAACTTAATTTAAGTCCTTCCTGCCCTTGTTCAAAATTACTTCATTACTCACTACTTCATTAGCTCTAACTGAAACTTTTTCCCTTCACTATTCTGTGCTGTGGCGAAAACAAAACTTCTAACAACTGTTTTTGTTTAAGTTTTCTTTCTGATATTTTTTGACAAACGAACGTAAAATCGCACATTAAACGCGTGGGGTGGTTGTTTTAAAAAACTGTCCTAAAATGAGTGTTTCACTGAATGCATAATTTCGTAGATTTTAGTTGTTTTTATTTTTACAAAAAAATGTACACAAATAGATTAAGGATAGTGTTTAAATTTAATTTAATTTAACTTGTTTTCCGGTTCCTTCTCTCTATTCTGCCTTCTCTTGCTACTATCTCGGCCTGCCCCTGTTCTTGCCTTTTCCTTGTTCTTTTTCTCTCTGTTCCTATCTTGTTCTATAGCTGAATAATGAAAAAAATTTAAGCTGCACGAAGAGGTTGTTGTGATGCAGAAAAGTTTAAAGTGTGGGTATAGAGTGTTTTGTGTAATAATAGTAGTAGTAGTAGTAGTAGTAGTAATAGAGTATAGAGTGGACACGCTAGAATTTTTTGAGTGGAATTGCGCGGTGTTTTGTTGTTGTGGTTGTGTGTGTTCGTTAAATAGCTGCTGTTATATATATAGTCAAGGTTCGTTTTCACCTTGCCATTATTACAATTAGGAGTTGATTGTATGCCCTTTTTTTGTTTTTCTTTCTTTTACCATTTTTATTTATCTTCTTATTTATAATTGTGGTCGTTACAATTAATTTTTTTAAGTTATATGTTTTGCCTTTTTTTTCTCTGCCGACTGTTGTTCCTTTCCATTGTTTACTTTTTGTTTTGTTTTTTTTTTTTTTTATTTTGCAATAAGGATTTCGTTTTGGAAATGAGAATTTTACCTTTTTCTCTTTCTTTCATCTGCGTGGGAGAGGTGTGTTGTGTCTCTTTTGTGATGGTAGTAGTGGTGATGAAGATGTTTAATATAGTTATGGCTGTTGTTTCCTGTTGCTTCGTTTCGGTTATAGTTGTTAAAATATAGCTGTTGATGTTGTTGTTGTTGCTGTTGTTTTTTTTAATTTGTAGATGTTCTTCAAGCTGTGGTATGCTATGCTTTTTCACTTTTTCCCATTCATTATTTTCACTGTGTTTTTTTCTTCTCTTGTTTTCTTCTTGCTCTTGTTTGGTATTTTCTGTGTTATGCTTTAATGTTTAATTTAATGTTTATCGATTTTCTTTACTCTCTGTATTTCTTTTCTCTTTACTGCTTTGCATCTTTTCCTTCCTTTCTTTGAATCATCATCTTGCTTGTCTCCACTCTCCATTATCCCACGCTGTATCTTCATGTTCTTCCCTTTAAATCCAAATCGATAGCGTTGCGCAGCTGTTGTTGCGCGTGGCTACAGTCTTCTTAATAAACAAATAGAAAGGCGCAATGTATCGACCTGTAGCTCACTTCGATGTCATCATTGTTACGAATTCTGGAATGGTCAAAAGTAAAACAAAAGTAAATTAGTGTTGTGAACGGGAATACAAAAAAATGGTTGTTTTTTAAGTTCATATAGTAGAAATTTCTTTTCAAAAACCTTCAAGTAATATTTAAGTTTAAAGCTGAAGCATCCTACAGATATTCAAATTTTAAAACTTGCTTAAGAACCGTGTTTGAAAGTAGAAGATAATTTTATGGATATAAAAGAAGCTGTTATACTAGCGCACAAACATACGCTTTGTTAGCGCACATTGTTTGCGATACACTTGGATGAATATATTAACAAGTTCTGGCACTTCAACGGCTGGCAAGCATATGTGCGGTACATGTGGAGTGTAGCAAAACAATAAGTTATCGTTAGCAAAACCCCCTTCGTTAACAATACCTAATATGCATATTCATTTGGCGACTAAATTATTTTACTAGCGTCATGTATTTTTTAATCTAAAAGAAAATTATTAAAATGAAATCAGTCAATTTCGTCAAACCCAATTGATTCCTGAAATTTTTAAATTTCAGTTCAATAGTATGATCATTCATATATTAGCATTATCATGTTAAAAAATCCGTCCTACGCAATATTTTAAGATTGGAACTCAATGTAAGTTGCAAAATGATATAGCTCGATATACTGATTAGAGACATTTAAAATGAGAATTCGACGATATTTTTCGGGTGCAAATTTTCACGTCTTCTTCGTAATAATGCTAAAAAAAAGTTAACTTCCAGCAGTTTTATATGATAAAAGCTAAAAGAGGAACACATCACGGCTCGCCCATGTAAATATTAATAACAACAGTGCCCTCTAACACAACCACCCAAATAACCGCAGTATTATCTTTATGGTTGGTAGGTGCGCGGGTTTTTCTCGTTAGAAGTATTAAAAACGAGCGCACCAAAAATGAATGTTACATTATTATTTTTTCTTCACCATACACGGGGGGGGGCTGCTACTGCTTACAGTACGCTATTTCGTTCTTTTCGCCATGGTTTAGATGATTATTTACTGCTTTGAATGTGGTTCTGGTTATAATCAAGCGCCTGGAACGGGGACCAACAACCCAACTCGCGTTCTTGCCCACCCATCCCTACACTATTCGCGTTCCCGCTTTCGTCGTGCTTGGTGTATATCGTTTTTCGCTAAGCGTTCCGTCACCTTTGTAGTGAATTCGAGATGCATCGGGCGACGGGTGCGCGCACGCTCCTATGACGTAGATAGAGGGCTCCGCGAGAGCATTCTCATTACGACTTACAAAGCAAAAGACACAACCGGCCGCCCGTTGTCGTGTTGTCGCGTATATGCTCTCCCTACTGTATGTACACATTGAGGTAGTCTGTAGTCGGTAGACCACACATGGCAGATAAATCTCCACATAGAGGCCGTGTAAACAAAAACCCATATTATACCACTGTACAACTTCCCCACTGTCATACTGTCGACCGACCCAGCCATTGCGTCGGTGTTTAAGCAAAGCCAAGCAGCAGCAGCAGCAGTGCAACCATCCGCATGAAATTATCCGAGCGCAGATTCGACAAATGACGTTGCTTTGCCACAAGAAATGCACGGGGCGTATGGTTAGAGTTGTATTAACAAGACTATTTGTACAACAACATTTGGGGTCATAAACAAATCGTAAGACGGAAGTGCGCAAAGTACAGTGTTGCCATAAATCTATTTAGGTGCTTGCGAACGGAACACCATTTTACTCCAACAACTGCATAATAGATATCCAGTTCCCCGTTCTTGCATGAAATCGTGATAATTTCAATCGAAATCACTGAATGTTATCTATTGTACCAACGTCCGACATATCAACTTGTTGTAACGACCAATTATCTCTCGTGTAACTCTCGATCAGTATGATCAATAATTCCTGACCATCCTCAACAAAAAGCCACAATCATCATCAAATCACAATGGTCCCGTGATTTCGGTTATAAAAAGATCTCTTCTCCGTGAACAACCAAGCGTATGTTAAGTGTTTGTTGTTTTACGCTGTTCAATGCAATAACACAAATGCACCTCACACATCCGAAAGAGCACTGACTCAGTTCAACCGAGCGGGAAAATCAACCTTTACTTTCTTACTGTGTTGTCCCACACAAGGGCAAGCGTAATAGCAGTACGATCAGCACATCTTAGCAAAATATTCACCAAAGATCAACGATCGTTTTACCTATGTTTTCATTGTTAGAATCATCCTTACAACACTTCGGAGGGGTTCGTCACCTCATTTAGCGCTCGCGAAAGAACGAACACGGTAAGCAAAATAACACATGAAGTATTCTCGTGTCGCAAGTCACGAGTCGCTGCTTGAGGTGAGTAAGCGCGTGAGCAATTCAATTCTCTGTTCGATATGTCGAACTGTTTGTTTGTAACCGACACAACAAATCGGATGATGATGCTTTCGCGCAAATAAAACACGTTTGCGTGGAACCCACTTAACGACCTATAAAACTCGTATGATCGTGTGATCTGTTATGCATAATTTGAGTGTTCTGCGATCCTTAAGGTCCGTGTCATCAGCTCAAGATGTAATGTGGGATTACTAAGTGGGAATACTTATTAAGCGCATGAGGTTAAAAAAAATCCCAAGGTAAAATGAGGTAAATGTATAAAGAAAAAAACCCAAGAAGCGTACTTGAAACAATACTACGGTACAAAAATAAAGCTCAACAAAAATGTACAGTTTCGAACGCATCTCTTTCAAATTATTCCCTGAGTGCGTTCGATGTCTTCTGAACTGATGGAAGGGCACAACACAAAACGGTTTAAACTAATTATTGAGCTTACGTGCTTCATATTATATTACTCTTGTACTAGTTGTATTA
Source organism: Anopheles funestus (assembly GCF_943734845.2). Lineage (NCBI taxonomy): Eukaryota > Metazoa > Arthropoda > Insecta > Diptera > Culicidae > Anopheles > Anopheles funestus. The sequence continues at coordinate 73,575,980 of NC_064599.1, read as the reverse complement.
CGTTGCATTACTCTTGTACTCATGTCTACAGCCAGCTGTTAAAAGTTGTAATAGTTCTGCTGTATTTCGTCTAGCTATCTTTGCGAATAGGAGCATATTTAGCTGTTTATACACATTTTCAAATATAAATGCATCGTGGTACATCGAACCCGTGTGCAATTTCATAATGCATTTGATTTTATGAAAGCAAACATGAACAAATATTGAATTAAATCTATTGCATCTAGGCCGATCATTATGAATTATCCAACCTTTCCCTTATTTGTTTGAATTTTGTGTACAACAACAACCTATACAAACTTTAAAAAAAATTATTTACGACTAAACATGTCGACAAAAATTTAAAAAGTGTAAATTTATTCCTGTTAGCATATAATAGCAACACTGGTGGCACTATAGCTACTAAAATCAATTGCAACATCACTCACAGTTGTGTGAGGATGTCATAACAATACGTAGTAGGTTAGTTCAATAATACTGCGATGCGGTTTGCGCTAAGGTAACAGACAAGGTAAACTCTTGCGGCACGTGCAATATATAGGGAGGGAAAAATGTCTACAAACACTACTGGCCGATGCCTGCAATCCCTTTACTTCCTGTATTCAAATCATCACGTTAGAAACATGGGAAGGCAACAAATCTAATACTCTACCCTCAACCCCCTTCACAAGGCACATTCTCCGTTTTGTCGTGCATCAAAATAAAAAATCTACCAGGTCAAACACATCATCTTTCATTCAGTATAGCTGCTTTGAAGATATCTTCAAAGTTATGCTTAAAAAAAAACCTCTTACTTTACATACATCCGAAAGTCCTTCGTCCTCTTGACTAAAATGTTCAAAAAGGAAGGAAAAAAAAACTGCAGCCTGCAATAGCCAACAGGGGAACAAGAGAGTTCGTGATGAACAATCGTATACTTCAAAGACATTCTCTCTGGCATGTGGCAAAATGCATGGAGGCAAACGGAGAACAGTAGCTACTAAAAAACGTTCAAGTGAATGGGAAAGTCAACAAATGATTGAAATGCAACTTTCAACAATCGTTCGGGAGCAGAGAAGAGGCACACACCGTTCGTACAAAGAAAGGAACCAATGTTCGTAACAAAAATAAAAAATAAAATCAACAGAAACCTAATGGTGCAAAACATCATTCTACTGTTTTTTTTTAAACACATTTAAAATGTTCACGAAATACACTGTTCTCCCCGCGATGTTTGACAATACCGATGAAGTAAACCGGGTAACGGCACCTGGGACACGAATAAAAAATCATATCATGACCCTGACACAACATGATGGCGCAGTATTATTCTTTTGTCACACCCCTGTCTCTCTTTCTCTCCCAAACAAACTAAGGCAGGGTCCCATGTCTAGGAACTTCCGAAGTACTGCTAAACGTTGCTGCTACTTGCCGCACCAAACATTACCATCATATTGATCAAACGGGGTTCGATTGATTTGCCCCCTATCCTTTAATAAAGTTGCAGAAATTGTTTTCCACAGGAAAAAGGAAGGTGTCTATGTGTTAACACGCACTTGGTTTGCGTTTTTAACTCTCGGAAATCTTGGAAATTCTAACTTTTTCGTATCCATTCTAGAATATATCCTCAAAGTTCCGAAGGCTTTCTGCCTTTTTCGTTTATTACGTACCTTCATAATTAACCTGGCCATCGCCATCTATATCGGCTTCACGGATCATCTCATCGACTTCCTCGTCTGTTAGCTTCTCGCCCAGATTAGTCATGACGTGGCGCAGCTCAGCTGCCGAAATAAAACCGTTGCCGTCCTTGTCGAAGACTCGGAATGCCTCCCGGATTTCCTCTTCACTATCCGTGTCCTTCATTTTACGAGCCATCATTGTTAGAAACTCGGGGAAATCGATCGTGCCGTTACCTGGAAGGATATTACGTTTGGGAGTAGACAGAGAGAGAGAGAGAGAGAAAATACATTAAAAATGTGTTTTATATGAAGTAATAAATATTGTTTATAAAGAAACACAGAGCTCCGACCAACTTTTACTCTCAAAATATTAAAATTTAAAGCTAAATTACATTTAAACCATCAATATCTCCTTGTAGGTGTTTGATATTAACAAACGAATTCTATATTCCGTTCTTATACTTTATCGCACACAAACTAGCACGATTGCATTGGACGCTCATAAATACATTAAAATTATGTGAGCCTCGTGAGGCCATCGGATCCTCCCTTTCTGATCGTTAAACATACGCAACGCAACACTTTACCGTTGCCAGAAGTGTATAAATATATTATAACGAAAAAAAGACTACCTCCATAGAAGCCTTATGTTGCCCGCTTTCTCAACACGGGGTTAGGAAGCACGAGCTATGTCTTTTTCTTGCATAATATACGTTTTCGTTATCGATTTTTGCCTTACTTTCAAAGTATTACATTTTTCTTACACCCATACACACACACGGAGCAAAGGTATCACAAGAAACTGGGACTAAATCACAAATTCCCTAGCTCCGGAACAAACAAAAAAAGCATACAAGTACTCCTACCGGGTATATAGGTAGCACCACGGTCAATTTGGGGCGCCAGTGAAGGTGTTTTCTATTTGAAATATTAATGAACAAACGGTAAACTGATTGAACCATCCCCCTAATATTTTCTGTTCACCTTGTACGCCGCTATTAGGACTGTAGGAGCATGTCCTTGTCAAAAAAAAAACGAAAACTTGCTTGGATTTTATGTGAGTTTTCCCCTACAAATAATAGCTTGTTCGTCCATTTTCAATTAATTTATAAATTCTTATTAATTCACTAAGTGATTTATACAAATTTTACTATCAATATTATTGGTCATCAGTAAGTGACTTATGAATGAAATTAAAGCATGATAGAAAATAGGATTGAGCTGATTGGGTAGGCAGACTGTTCCCAATTGTAAATTCACTTCCACACGATTACGTTCAAGAACAGGACTCCTTAGTGTACGGAGGAGGGGGGAAATGAAAAAAAAAACGAAGGTATATCCTTCGAATGAATAGAATCCAATTTGATTTCTAATCTCGGAAAAAGCTGATATTTGTACTATTCCTATACCGCCCGTGGTCGTAACAGACGACCATAATATCACACCACGAAATAGGTTGCCCAGTACTACACCATGCGGACAACAACCCAAAAGAAGAAGGACACAACCAACGCGAAGAACCTTTTTTCCAATGGAGTACCATTGACGACAACGACGACGACATGATTGGCAATGGAGGTCATAGCTACGGGTGGAGCCGAGGAGTGAAGTGAGGGATTGTGGGCACAAACCTCAACCCATCTCAGCAGAACGTTTCCTCAGGTCAAACCCGTTGGCAAAGTAAAATAGCGCTGCCTAAAATAGTAGTTGAAGCGCACAATTGCTTGGTTTGCTTTTTGCCCCAAACTTTACCCATTTAGCCATAAACTCCAAAAGCAGTGGTGTACCACTGGAGCTAAAACCCAAAACCGACCACGAATCGCAGTCACATTTTTTTTTTTTACTTTGGAACTCTCATTGCTCCACTTCGGCGCTCCTGGCACAAAGCACAAAAGTGTTATTGTGTATTGCAAGGACTTCTTCCAGCGGGACCGTGGCAAGAGAGGGTTGAATTGATTCGTTCGCTCAAGTCCGCCGCAAAGGGCATTGGTGGTTCGGGGCTTCCTATAGCCGGGTGTGTGTGTGTGTGGGGTATCATAATGACTGGTCCTCACCTCCACCATCCGGAAAGCTACGGCGAAGGAAAATTTATTATAATGTGTTTTGTGTATCGTGTGTGTATGAGTGTGTGTGTTCCCATCATGGGCCAGCCGAAGGGTGGGTTGGTACAGGACTTTTATGTCCCAAAAACTAGCGTGATTACGAATGAGCTTTCAGTAAAAGCTATTGTAAGGACACTAACCACCATCCAGGCGGTGTCGTTTTTGTGCGTGTTTAGGCGCTTTACCCCGTATTATCCTCCACTAGCGCCCCCTCTTTTTGTTATGCTTGTTCAGTTTTCCTATCTCTGTGTGCTGATTCGACGGATTGATAGGAGAGTGTAAAAAGAAACTCATTTAAGGCGTCCGGTGGACACACCAACCATCGGTCTATAGCCGGTTGTACCGGTTGTAAAAGCAAGTAAAATCCACACTATCAAACATCCTTGAAAGGACACAACATTGTAGAGAATTTGTTGTTTGCTGTGAATGCTTTCTTGAGTAGAGCAACAGCAGCAGCAGAAATATTTTTTTTTCGCATTCTGTGGAGTTCGAAACTATAAAACTAACCGCTGACGTTACCAAAAATATTACGCAAGCCAAAGCGCACCGTTCGCTATTGGTGACAAATTCGTTTTGTTGCTAAGACTTGCGTTTTTTTTTTTGTTGGTTACACACATTCACAACAGGAAAGTGTAGTGCTGTAAGCAATAACAAAGCAAAAAAAAGTGGAACACATTCCATAAAATAGTTTTCTCGAACCGACAGACAACATAAAAAACAACAACAAACTTTATTCTATCGCTTGTCTTTTGTCATAGAGAGTAATAAATATTATTCATTGTATCTCTTATGGTAATCGGATCGGTGCGCGCCAAGAGACATCGCAACCAAAAACCCTAACCCAACGATCGACGGAGATTAACCGGGCATTGGGTGCACAAGGTAAGAGGGTCGAAAAGAATCTTTGCAAGGAAAGTTTAGCACGCACATATACATACATCACGCGCGTAAATCCCAAACAAACTTGAACGATTTACGAACGTGTCACGAAGGGTACACCACCATTCGCCCGGCAGCACGTATTGTTAAATAAAAGAAGAAAAAAAACATGTCCAAAGCTTTATCTATCGCCAAGTAACGTACACCTTTCCTTCACATTTGATTGTCCTTATGGGGGATGATTCCTTTCAGCATAAGCTTTTTCATGTCATGCTGCAAAAATACCCTTTCGGTAAAAAGCCACCCGAAGGCGGTGAGGCCAGACGAAAATGTATAATACCACAATAAATTTCATTGTTATCCCTTTTCGTCATATTTACTGCCGCTTTTTTTTCGATTATTTATGACCGCCGCCATTTTTGCGAGGTCCTTACACATTTCGTGCATGTGTGGCATGTCTGCTTTGCTCTCACACGTCGTTTACTGTGGTTTCTAGCCATCGTTTCATGCCGTAATACACCATCGACCTAAAAATGGCCTTCAAAAAAGGATATAATATATGAAACGACGTGAGGAGTACGTGAGCATAATAATTTAAAGTACTTCTTAAAGAAAAAGAAAACGGAATTATGATGTGTTACAATACCGCATCATAACCAACAGAGAGAATGGCGCCATTTTGATGATGTTTGGAAAGCAAATTAAATTCCTCGACCTCGATGTTCTGCTTTCCGGAGGAACATTTGGCATAACTTAGTTAAATCGTTCAACCTTGGAATGAACAAGACATTTTTGATGCTACTACTATGGCCATCATCACGCAGAGATACCACGCACTAGAAACGACGAGTTGAATGTGCTTTATTGAATGCTTGTTGCAAATAGCTTCAAAGCAATGGCGGAAGCCAAAGAAAGCCAATCTTCGAATTACGCATACCAATGCAATCGAGGACAAGTAACGTAGAGCTATTTGGTTTGTGGATGTTGGCGTACGATTCCGTTTGCGGACGGAAACGTTTAACCGATAAGACATTCCTAAAGTTCAACTATCCACAATTGCTGTTGCTGGCATTTCCTTTGATGTGGTGCCAAACGTACAATGAACCGGAAAGAACATTTCCTACTTTTTTTTTCTGTACTTTGAGCAATTTGGCTTTCTTGTTCTGATAATATACAAATATGTGTACCGATGATTGATATGGAATTGCAAGAAGCCATTTCGTAAAATCTTTGTAAAATTACAGGAAACTCTTTTAATTTCAACATTGAACATTTTTTATCAAAATAAGTACATCGTTTACCAGCCAAAAAACATGCAATTCACCTGCATACCAAACGGATGAACATGTATATTAGATACGGCAAACCGAACTGATAAGACAACCACGAATGCTGGTCACAAATGGCAGCCAGGTGGATCTTAATCATACACGCCAAAGATAACTGCAAACAGTAACGCAACACAGACACAGTGTGGTACGTGTGAAAAAGAGCGAAACGATGCTATTATCACATTTTGGCCACGTTACATTGACGTAATTTAGCGGGGTGTGAAACAGAAGTGCGTACATGCTTCAGTTGCATGCTATGCATGACTTCCCTTGCCGTATACTAATGATAATACCACGATTTGTTATAAATCGTACAAATGGGTGTCTATTTTTATTTTCATTTTTTTTTAATTCGTATAAAACGGCCTGAAATTATTTTTTCAATTTAATAAAAAAGAAGAAAAAAACATATTTTAAACAACGCATCAAAGTGTTCCAATATCTCATCAAAATAAATATGAAAATCTTATTTTAAAATAATATTCACTAACAATATATGGAATCTTTCCTAAGCATATGGGAAAAAGGGCTTAAGAGCAGCCGAATAAATCGCATTAAATCATACTATTTTTAAAATTAATACTACTCCAAGACGAAACGATTTTTTCCGTTGCTTCAGAAGATTATGAAATACGGTTAATTCGTGATATCGATTTTCACGGATATCAGCCGGACCTGAAACAAAATGGGATCAACTATCATTTTCCTTGCACGTTTTCATCTACTCTTAGCATTTCTCTCACAGTCTCGCTTCCTTCAAGGATTCAAGGAATGGTCCTCGTACGAACACACACTGGAAACCGCAACAGACAGTATTGCCTCCAGACGAAAGGTTCACTATCAGATTATTATAGTACGTGACCTGTGCACCTTTCTACGTACACACCACAATCATCCGACGCGGTCACAGTTGTTTTTTCATAGAAGCAGGGAGGGATTTCATCTTGCCGAAGTGGATAGTCGGGACCGGCAAAGGACACGCTATAATCAATCCCCCCAGGGAGGGGAGTTATGAGCCGACAAGGACACAAGCATATGGATGCATTAAAAGCATTGCCAAGCATTCTCTCTCTCTCGCACTCTTATCGTGGACGCGCGGTTCCGGATAACCTGCTTTCGCCATTGCGTGGTAGTTGCTTCGTAATGGTTTTCATTCTCCCTGGAGTCCAAAACGTACGTTAACTAGGTAAAGGTAGCAATATCCGACCAGCAAGCAAAAACGAAAAACGTATACACGTTTAGAAGCTTCGAACAAACTCCTTTTTCACCAGCGTTGCAACCTACAACGATTCACATAAATTGTATTACCAAGCTTATGTGTATTAGTTATTGCGCTGTGCACTATTGAATGAGCTAGTTTTCATTTGAAAATTACCCCATAATGTTTACATTTCAAACATTCACCCGTAATGCCGGACACGGGAGCTTTCGGGTCACCCTATATCAGCACAATAATCAGATAACACACAGTTGTCCCGGATCCCGGCTGCCCGTGTTATGGCAAATCATAATTTACATTTTAAATTAATCGTCCTCTTCCACCACCTCTGTGCTGGGTGGTCTCTTGCCAGCTGCAAAGAAGAAACATGATACGACCGTTACATGGAGCCGCCCAGTACTTCTCGACCGTCTCAACCACCACCGTGTCCCGAGAGCACACAACAAAATCGTTCCTGGATAATTATTGTAAGCTGTAATAAACAACGAAACTCATTCAGATGACGATGGTTAGTGCAATTTAGTATGCGGTTTTGCCGACTCATGGGTGACGTCAAGACCATCCGCATAACCATCCACCATCCCCCCACCTTCCGTCACAAATTCACTCATAAAAGTGTAAAAGCTTCACAATGAAAGAAAATTATGCTTTTTTTTGTGTATATGTACAAGATGTACCTTTGTCGACTATTATTTCAAACCACATCCGGCTGTGAGCGTGTACTTTGCATTCGTAATTGCTCATGCGGGAAGAGAGTTTCTTCCCGTTTTTGCTCTACTTAACAGCTTCTTACAAATGAGAACTCATTTTTCACCCTTCTCTTATCACACACAGACAAGTTGTAAATTATTCGCTATGACAATTTGTTACACAAGCGATTTAAACGGGCGGGAAGCAGCAGCCGGCGGTATCTGTTTTTCGTTTAGCTTTTTGGGCACAAGGAAACGATCTTGATAAAGTAGCATTTCCACCACCTTTGCACACAAACTTATATTTACGAGAATTGGAAACCTTCCCGCTTCTGCAAAGAAGGTTTATCCATAATAAATTGACGTACAGACAAAAACAGGAAAAACCAACTGCTGGCAACATTGACGAATCTTCCCCAGAGGCCCAAATTGACTTCTGTCTTATCGTTGGTTCTACACAATAGCAACAACAAAAATCTATCCCTCAACAGTAGATCCTACCACTCCAGTAGATCCAGCCAATATCAACCTTGCTGTTGTTTCTCATCTTGTTTTCAAATCGCAAACAACTATTTGCGCTGGGTGATTTATAAGAAGCATTATGAAGCCATTTTCGTCCACCACACAAACATACACAATGACAGCTTTAGTAACCGCACTCGGCGGAAGAGGAACATAATAAATCGGCTTTCGAAAATTGATGTCAAAACAACGAAAAAATCGAATAAATCCTCCAGGAAAAGAGTGCCTGCAGGGCACTGCCCAATCATTAAGCCAACGGTGCTGTGCTTTGCTGGTGCACCGATGCTAGACAACCACCGTTCGGTGATGCTTCAGGAAATTCCTGGAAAGAGCCGCAAAATCAATAGCAGCCATTTTTCATGGTAACCTGCCGGATGAAGCACACGCGCGGATTACCATGAAAACTCGATTGCTGGCGAGAGAGCTAAAAAAAACATGAAACACATCCAGAGCAGGAACAGAGTATTTGTCTCGAGACTCATTACACCGCACACACACACACATACAAAGTCAGAGTCCAAAATTTTTTGATGTGATTCTAAAAACACAAGATTGTTGACACGAAATTCGAAGAATGACAACTCCTTGAAAGCTTTTCCTCAATAAAGGATGCTAAATTTATCGAACAAGCCGGTGTGGATGCGGGACGGGACGGGATGATGCACACAACCACCATCGTGATGGTGGGAACGAAAGGTCTTACACACTCTTACTCCTTCCTCGCTTTTTTATCGACCCAAACAAGCATACTTCTTCGGGGTGGACAATTTTAATGGAACCACGACGACGTCGACACTACGATGGATAGACGCCAACACGATACTCATCATCAAGGCAACGGACGCCCGATTTTGTTCCCTTCCCTCATCAAAAGCCACGAAGAAGCAGAAAAAGCTAAAATGGAACAGAAAACTGGAATTTGATGCCAGAATGAGGCCATATAGCCCATCAGGATTAGATAGGAGTGTACGAAAAAAAAATGACGTCATCAACACTCCATCATCAGCCAACTGTCAACAGCAGGCAAATGAAGTCTAGGCTGGGAATTCAGATATCTCACTGCAGACATTTTGATTCGAATACAAACACCCCCTAGGCCGTGAAGCATTCCGATGATAATAAAATTTGTATTATTACTGTATTTTAATTACATTTCTGACCTTCATGTTTTAATGTTGGCCTAAAAAAATCATCCTTACGATTATCAAACTTTGAGCTTATTTTATTGCTGCTTCTGCGATGTCTTACAGCCGATGGAGGCGCCTCGTAGTTTACGATTCCTTCATGTAGGATGATTTTTTTTTTTGAATTCCTAATAACTCCCGGTTCGGTTTGCGTTCATGAGGTCTCGGAGCGAGTTTCGTCATGCAACACGTTTACCACGCTGATAGAAGGAATTGAGGAAGCAATACAGTAGAGCATTAATTCGGCCCGCTTTCGAGCGACAAATCTTTCCCAATTTTATCACATTCTTAAACCCTTTTTTCCCTTATCGTTTATTAAACAAAACGAACGTGTCATTGCCTATTCCCTCTGAGTGTATGTGTTCAAAAAAAGCTTCACAACCAGAGTCCTGTTTATTTTTCCGACGACTGCTACCGTGTGCTGGATATGTGCACCAGATCACCACACACACAGGTGTTCCACTGTATATGTACCTTGTCTCAGTGCGCAGAACCAATCTCTTCCACCACCATTTCCTATTACCATTCTGGGGTCAATCCTGGAAGCGGTTAAAGAATTTCCAGGTGTACACGAACGTTTGCCGCATGCAGCAACTCCTCGGTTCGCTTATCGAGCTTTACCTGGGAGACGGCAGTGTGCGTCTTTTATGCGACTACACACACACACACATAGCTGCATAAAGACGAGCGACTTTCGGGGTGAACGTTATGCTCAACATTGACAATATAAAGCTGTACACAACGCATACCAGGATAGCAGGATAGTGTAGTAGCGGCTTCTATCTGGATCCTGTGTTCATTTTTCCTCATCATGGAAAAGCCAACGCTCTCTCTTCTCTCGCTGAACTTACACACGAAAGCGCTTCATATCACTAGCTTCCCTTGTAGTGGTGACTTGGATAGGAAAGCTTTATTCGCCGAGTACTCCGGGCTCGCATTCCCGACGTGCCGGCGGTTGGTTGTGTGGTATCTTTCTGGAAATCTTTGCTCTACACACTCCGTGTTTGTTGGTCTTTTTTTACGTGTTAATAGCAGCAGATGGGCGTGCGCACAAACAACACCGCTCTCTTCGTTGGTGGCTGTGTGTGCTTGGGGGGTTAGTGTATTGCTTATACAGCTACTGTCATGCTACTGCTGGTGTGGCTCATTCCACTGGAAAACGGATCGATATCTTGTGTCCCCTTTTCTCCACCTTCAGAAAACTTCTCCACTGCCAGGCTCCCCTTATCAGCAGTAATGACACACTGTTGCTTCGGCAAAGAACCATTTTGGGCACAAAAAGCCACCACCCGCTGTCATTTGATAATTTTGAGTAGAACGTTCCACAAGCAACGCTAGGAAACTCCTTTGCGGCGCAAAAAAGCATGAGCCACCATAAAGCAGAGCAGATCCCATTTGAAATTCTTTTCATACTACACGGAAGACAGTGCCAAGGGAATTGGTGCTACCGAGGGGGTGCTACCTATTACGAAAATTGAAACAAAACAACGTATACCAGGGAGAGTGCGCGCAGGCGAGCTGCCGTTGGAACAAGCGTTGAATTTGCATACCTTCACATACACGTTTCGCAATAAACAAGGGCGGTGGCTTTAGCCCGCTTTCCATTAGCATCCCATATTTCAATTATGACAATGGTTAGCACATCATGCTAGGTTTTGCATGGAGTTTGCTATTACTATTACACAACTACCCCCAACAACGGTCGCGCGGTACTGGCTTCACTATGTTGAAAAGTATTATTCAACAAAGCACGAAAAAAGCCCTCAAAAATAGCTCATAATTATCCATTAACTAATAACTTCAATTGACAATGCACACACGAGATCAAATTTAATTCACTAATAATGTTCTAGCCACCGGAACCTATTTTTAGTTCTTACTCAATTAATTTGCTGATCCACAGTAAAGATGTGCCGGATACTAATGAGGCAATAGGAAACACCGCAGCATATTGTTGTAAATTGATAATTATTAATACCGCTTGCCAACGATCTACGTGGTCACAGAAGAAACTCATTATGAAAGAAATGTTTAAATTACGGATCGAATATCACTATTAATGATGAAAGCGTTGGCGGCCTGTCATGAATCCATTTTTCTTTTTAAAAAACGGCAAGGACTCCTCCCCCTCCCTTTCCCTGCTTTGGAAGAAATTATTATATTTTTTTTTAACCAAAAGATTCTTTAACTTAAATTAATCATGTTTGTTTATATGTTTTTATATGTCACATATGTATATTGTACTTGCCTTTTAAGTAAGTATAAAGTATTGTACCCCCGGGGGTTTCCCAATAATGAATGTAATACACTATATTTTGGACATTCTCTTCCTTCAATGCACTCCCCCCATCATGAGGAGTCTCAAACATTATTAATCGAGAAAAAATTCTTACCATGAAGCAAATGAATAATTCATTACAATAAAACAAGTTATTTCCTCTACTAGCTTCTATAATCGTATACCACACCACTGCCACTAGAATTTCATTTCATCCCGGAAAAGTTACAGTGCAGTCTAGAGTAGAGAGGAGATTCTATTTTTGACCTTTTTTTTATTCAAATTCATTTAGTTCATGCCTCAGCAATGAAACGGTCTTGAGAATAATTTCAATCAGGATATGAAGTTTCTTCGTGGACGTCATGTGTATAAAAGCTCAGTACTCGTATTGCGGATGATCTCATTTCCTGCATACATATATTTGATGTTTCGTATATAATCGTTTCATACTCCTACCGAAGACAGACGATGCAAGTACGACGGCACTACACACTGCTGGTCGAGTGAAAGTGGATTTGTGTTAGCACGAAGGACGCAACCGTACACACAAGAGCATTTGGTGGAAATCCAATTAATGACCGGTTTTATGCTTCTCTAGTTTTCTCTACTGCAAATGAGCTCCCGGGTGCGCACAAACTTCCTCCCATACCGGACCCGGCAAACCGAAAATGGATCGATAGTTTCCGAAACTCATTTTCTCTCAGTTTTCCCGGGCAAAAGGACACACACAAAATGGGGAGTGGTACGTCCCTGAACAATGTGACGAAGTAATGATCCACACAACAGCCCTAACTGCTCTAGGAATTGTGCAATTCCCCTACACCCAGCACTGTACCCAGAGTATAGTATATCACCCGTTTTTTTCTTCGTAACACAAACTAAAAAGCGGGTAAAACCCTATGAAGTCACACATTCTACTAATCGGAAACCTTACATGGTGACCTTTGCTCTATAACTCGCCCAAAAATTTTGTTCCTTAATAGTACTTGCACACCACACCCGCGCGCGCTGTGTGCCTTACTCTGGTTCGTCATCCCTATGCTACCCACCCACCCTCTGCAATCCATTATCGAAGGTCACAATCAAAATCAACATCATCATAGTCATCGTACTACAACACCATGGGGGCCATTAGTACAGACGGCCACACCAAACAACCGTGTGGCAAACCGAAAAGCTCTCGCACCGCGTCTTCTGCCACAAAGTTCAGGAAAATAATTCGAATCTGATTGCGAAACCTTTCTGGGTGGTGATTAATGCGCCGATCGCGTGCCAGTTTACGACGAAGCACCAATCATCTACCGTAAGTTTTCCAATAAAAAAAAAAACGACTCAAGATGCCTCACAGTACTGATGCAACAAAATCCGTTCCAACGAAAGGGTGCAGCGCGGACTAATCAACAATCCAGCTTTTAGTCCTTGAATCAAATATCGTCTTGTAAGTCTTGGAGAAGAAAACAAAAAAAAAACATTAGCAGTATCTCTTCATCAATACGGCAGATGTGGGGTTTTCATCAAATTACAACCAATTTCTAGATCTATTTTTTTCTTATTAGATTGTAGAAGAGAGAAAAAAACACATAAATTTCCATCATCGAAACACATGTGCTTCTAGCTCAGCTGTTCCAGACCTGGGCTATGTGAATGATTAGTGGACATCTTCCAAATAAATATGATATCCCCGGTACTCGCCCTTCACCTGCTAACGGTGGCGTAGGTGATGTATTGATGCATACACATTACATTGATGCGAAGCATATCCTCATTCCATCCATTATACACGATACGTATAAAACCGGCACACGGCGGTCGTGTGCGCAAACTGACAACCATTAAAAGTAGGAAAGGAATTCTAACGAATGTCCAATTAAATTGCAACATTCAACACTTACCGTCCGCGTCGACTTCGTTGATCATGTCTTGCAGTTCTGCTTCTGTGGGGTTCTGACCTAGCGATCGCATAACGGTGCCTAATTCCTTGGTCGTGATTGTGCCATCGCCGTCCTTGTCGAACAGCGAGAACGCTTCTTTGAATTCAGCGATCTGTTCTTCCGTAAGTTGATCGGCCTGAAAGTAGTCGAAATGCAACAGAAGACGAATGGTTTAGTTATCAATCGAACTGCTGCATTGTGACGGCATGGAAAACAATCAAACAATACTTTTAATGAGATCACGTATTAGACGACTCCACACTACTATCGACGCCCGGTGGTAGAAAGTAAGTCACGTCACCTGTCACTGTGGATGTAAATATTTCTATCGTTCCATTATTTATCCGAAAACGGTACGGTACGTGCCGAATGATTACGTTCATACTACTTTTTTTAACAAGCTGTAGCAAGTGCACACCCTTGTCTACAAGCCGTACACACTCGCGATAGGTGCGCATTGATAGGATATTTTGCTTCAAACCCATCTATACCTGTAGAGATTGATGGATCGAAGCAAATTTATAATGTTGTACACAGTTGGGGCGGGTTTTCCCTTTTCCTTGGTTCTTCTTTTTATTGCACAAAAAACCATACCAACATTTATCAACATGTTGAACGCAAAACAGCTGTAATAGGCATGTTTTGAAAATGGTGGTTTTAATCACTTTTTCGGCTTTGGGAAATGTTTTTGCGTTCCTCCAAGTATATACATAACCAACATAACCTATTGCCTTCACTGGTCAAAAGGCGACCTCGAAACTTTAAAAACAACACGCGGAAAATGCGATTATTGTGGATCATGCGGAATCGAAACACGGAACTGTCTCACGCTTGAACGTGAGAATAAGATTAATTTTACAGTGCCGAAAACCTTTCACAGCTACAGCCGGTTCCCATGCTCGAAAGTCTCCTATAGTTGTGCTTTTGTAGGTTTCCTTCCGTTCCGGTCAAATCCCGTCTCTTTAGCTGCTGGCAGCTCAACGCGGTGGCAGAAGGTCATAAAATAATCATGCATCTTCCAAACAAACTCCAAACAAACGATGTCATCAATCAAGCAACACCCTCCCGATCTGTTGAAGAGAGCTGCAACAGCTTCTACCAATCTCGGCGAAGCTCCAGAATTGAAAAGAAAATACCAAAAGGTGCTATAAAACGTCCCCACACACAGTAGATCTGCTTAGTACAAAATCGACAGACACGTGACACTTCGAATACGATGCGATGGAGGTTGCAAAATGCCAATGACCACCATCCATATCACGGGGACGGACGGGTGTAGTACCGTTATGGTAGTGGCAAGTTATTCGAGAATCATTAAACATTATTTATATGCATGTCGCACCTTCGCGCGATTCAATGTGTGTCGGTCGTGTGGCGCAGCTTCGCGTACTAAACCAAAAGGTAGTTATCGCACATGTGTGAATTCCCTTTCATGTAACACATTCAACACATGAAATGTTTATACGCCTTTTTATATTAAAAAATGTTACGTTACAGATAACTATTACAAAGTCTGAATAAAACGCTAAGAATATCGTAGAGTTAGGAGATCAAAAGATCTGATTCAAACTCAGGTATGGTATGATCATCATTTTGTTGGGGATGGAATCGCCACCAGCTTCGGAACGACACGTTGCCGAATTAAGACATACAAACGTAAATTTTCTCTCCGTTGGATACTCTCTCTACACGCACTCGTAACACGCAACCAAACCGGCATAAAAAATACCGGTCAGTAGATATTATTCCTTAACTGCTACTGCCGCGTTGGTACGAACATACAACGGCATTAGGAGCTCATCGTTTCGCTCCGTGGAAGAGCTTGCCATGCATATTCATTATCGTCAAAACTAGCTCAAATCTGTTCTGAAGCAATTCTTGCTGAAAACGAACAAATAGCTGACCAAACCTGAATTGTGTGTGTGTGTGTGAATTGCTGAATTATCTCTGAAACAATAGAAAGTTACTCATGTGTTTGAATGTGAACGTGATTGTTCGATGATAACAGACCTCGATATAAGGTTTGATCGTCATCGACTCAGCGACATGACAAAACACATTTTTTGGGGGGCTATATGCGATAAAGGATTATCTTCCTTTGACACATTCAATTCAATGCAATAAATGGCAGGCCGTTGCCTTGTTTCTTGTTCGCACACCGGACATTAGATGTCAAAACATGGCGCTCATTAGCAACCACTATTCCAAACACGAAGCAGACGGGAACAGCTTTAACACCCTCCTATCGATGGTGATGTTATTTTGACACTCCAATAACAAACCAATATTTTACAGCTTTGGCTAAAATAACAATCTGTTGCGTAAAGCGTGCTAATCCATTATCTATTGATTCGAATCAATGCAAGAGAACTGAAAACACATTGTTGATTGCGTCTTCTATACATTTTTCTTCTCCTTGCTTAAATCAAATTATTCTTCCATGTTGCTCCATTAGCAGAGCTGGCTGGAAACATATGCCGAACAATTCTAACCTTGGGTGGAACAAAAGCAACAGTGCACTTGCCAAGAAACACACGCTGCCACCTTCGGGCTTCGCTTACCGGTTTTACACGCGAGGCAAAAATCGGCCCACAAACAAAAATGCATGGACAGCAACGAACCGCAACATCAAAAGCGCGTAAAAAACCCGTAAGCCTGAGTCAGCGACGAACGGTGCAACAGGGTCTCGCTTCTGTTAAACCCTCGACAAACGGGAGCGAGAAAGAGAAAGAGCACGAGCGGTCCGTGAGCCGCTGAAAATCGAAAATACATTTCCCAAAACACGGACCGGACCGCAACACCGACATGGCGGGGGTTGAAGGAGGAATGGGTGGTGTTAGGTGGGCCCACCCCCTCCACACACACATAACGCACCACACACCAATCAGCCGCAAGACACGGCCTAATGGCGGCGCAGCTAACCCGGCCCGGAGGAAGGAACCCGGTACAACACCGTTATACCGAAAAACCCGAGAACACGAACAGACGGCAGAAGGTGTCCCAAAAATAACATTCCAACACATCGCGCACACCACGGGGCTGGTGGTGCGTTGCTGCTGCTGCTGCTGTTTTGTTGCCACTATGGTGTGCTCGGGCAGTGTTGTGTTGCTCGCACAGCACACCACGAATGCAACAAAAACACATCTCCACAACAACAACAACAACAACAACAACAACACCAAAACGCATCTGCAACTGCAAGAGCAAATGGATGAGGAGTTCAAATTGAAACGAAAACCCCTCCTCGTCCTAACCGGCTCAAAGCTTGCGGCTTTTGCAGTGCCGAAATCGACAAGTAGCAGTAGTAGTAGTTGTAGTACACCATCTCCGATTCAGCAACATGCTGGTGAGATGATGGAGAATGTGCCGCGCCACGTTGCGGGTGCAAATGCAAATCTTCTACACCACAGTAGCAGGTTCAAATCAGTGGTTATGTTCTCGTGCGATGCGGCTCGTCTCTTTTGATGATTCAGAAGAGGATGATGATATCGTTCGATGATCAGTTTAAGGTTTGATCTGCATAACACTTTGCGCTCCATACTTTTACCGGTTGATAATGGCTCACGGAGCAAAAAGCTACAAAATAATTCATAAATATTAATAATCCTATAACAAAGGTAAAGTTAACAAATATTTTCCAACGTCAAATCTTTTCGTTTTGTAATACTACGACCTGAACAGTTCTTATGACCTACCATTTCTGACTTTCCTTAACTTCCTTTACTCGTAGCTGGACAGTTACGTCCTGCGATACGGACAAAATTTGGTACCACCAGCCTCTTGTCGAAAATTGGGTCAATTATCGATCTTGGTACACGGGGTACTACAGTCAGACGAATTGAACCAAGAAAACGACGTGGGCTTTACCAAGGATTGTTCGAGTAAGGTAAGATCATCTTTCAGACACACACACCAATAAACAATACCAAGGACCATACCGTACCTCTATCATACTTCTAATTTATCATCGAAAGAGGACTCGATTCGTGTCCAACACGACATTATCATGGTGGGAAGTTCATTAGACACTGCGCCCAAAGCTCCAAACCTTCGTCCCAATCCTTCCGCCCAAAAACACGATTAAATTGGAACGTTTGGAGTAGCTACAACAGGAAAGTTTTCGACCCATCAAGCCATGGCCAATCAGAGTGAAGAAGGGGAAAGAAGGTCTTCGAAAATTTGTTTGCGGCAATTGCCTTCTCCAGGCCCAACCACCATCCAACCAAATCCCTAGTTTTGGGGGCCATAATACACGCACACGTTTGACACGTACGCAGGAAACGTCCTCCTCCATCGTTGGGGTTCTAATTGGATTTTGAAGGCTGGTTAAAGTTGGTTATGGAAGAAACCTATTTCGGGGTGGTCTTGGGCAATTGTGGTTGGAAGCAGGTAGAGGGTGGGTTGTCGTTCGACCGAGCGTTACAAAAACGAATCTGTTAATTGTCACACAGGTGGGCCACATGTGTGCAAATTTCCGTTTCGGGGTATACATTTTGTTCAACCTAAAGCGAGAAAAAGCCCCTCCCCGGACGGTAGGCCCTGAAGGAAATATGGCATAATTGTAATCCTGTTTACACGGTACCATTTCAGCAACCTTTACCGATCATCCAGCAAACCTGGCCAGCAGAAACAGGCCTGGGGAGCATATTTGAAATGGCTTCCTTCTTGCGTACATTTTCACACAATAGGGTTGTGACAATGCAGCAAAATGAAGTAACAAAAACTAGACTTTGTAGGGGTAGGGTTTCGGGATGAAGTATTTAAAAAAAAATGCCCCCCATTGCATAATACTCCCCCGTTGAAATACAATAGTCAGCGGTTCAGTGTCTCCATCATTGCACCAACAACAACATTGTACGCTCATTCCTCCATTGTTCAGGGTGCGATAAAAGGTAATCCTGCCAAAGATAGATGCAACCATAATCATTCCATACAGATATAGATACATTTCCATGCCTTATCGCATGATAACGCTCAACCCCTATCAGCACTAGCGGCCAGTAACAAATTCCATATTATCAACCGGTCTAACAAAAAGGGTATGTAGGAGAGAACCGAGAAAAGCAACCCTTTACCTGCGTGATAAAAATCTTCCTATACTCTCTCGTTCTCTCTTTTAGTGTTGTGCCGCAATCTCTATGCGTGCTGCAAGGAAGTAATTTCGAAAATTTAATTCAAACGGCCATAAACGGTCGAAGCAAGTTTCGGTCCGAAACACCCCTTCTTGTAAATCATTTTCACGTGAATGTGAGATCATTCCGGCTTGATGTGCGCGTATGTGTGATTCAGCGTATTCTCTCCCTCTCTCTCTCTTTGGTGACAATGCGAGAGCGCATTTACCCCTTTGCTTTAGTGGAAGAAGACGAGTCCCATATACGACCATCAGCAGCCAGCAGTCGTATGTACAAGTAAGCAGTTTCGTCTCTTCCATTTCTGGAATTCCTATTGTAGTTATGGTTGCTTTGAAGCGAAACTAAAAACCAAGCAACCACCGCAAAAAAAACACACACGTTTTCCAAAATGTCAACCGTGGCGGGCGAGTGTTGAATTTCCGCATTGTTCGTACTGCTTAATTTTCGCTCAAAATTGTCCCGGAAGCAAAGTGCATACACACGGGGTAGAAGCGTATAAATGGGTAGCATTTTCGCAACGTTCACAAAATAAAACGTTGTCTTTACACTATAGCACCACGCTTCGGTCTCTTTCGCACCATCCATTTCCCTTAAATACTTGTTTCCTATTCTTTTTAATCAACAAGATGATGATCAATTGAGCAAATGCGCGGGGTGGCACAGCACACACACACACCTATACACATACAGCTCCGCACACAACCACCCCGGAGAGACAAGGACGGAGAGCAATGGTGTAGGAAAAAGAGCAGCGAGAAAAAAACCCGCATTGCGGTAAAACCGAACACGCTGAGCGAGATACGCGAATTCGTACACGCGCGCTCTCCTGCATTCAATCCTTCGTTCGTTCTCCCAATTTCCATCGCAACCCCAAACGGGACAGCGTTGAGAGTTGCGTGTTTTCTCGGCTTCAATGTCGCAACGGGGGATCATCATCATCATCATCGTCATGTTTAGGGGGTTGCAGGACAGAAGAGAAGAGAAACCCTCTAAATTGCGCACGTACATTCACTCCGCACATACACGCGCACGCACGCCCACCAGCCTGCACGGAACACAGGCTCAGCCTGAAGCCGCGATACGGCAAAAATACGCGTGTGTGTGTGTGTGTGTGTTTCCGTGAGAAAACGTGAAGTTGATCTCGATCCCCATTTTTTTTTCTTCCATCATCTCATCGCATGCTGCCATGTTCATCATACGGCAACATTACTAAAGCTTCCGCCAGCGTACTGTTGAAGAACGAAGCAAAAATATGAAAGTGTATCGAACCACGAGAATGAAATCTACAACGATATTATTCTCCACCTTCCCCAACACTTGGCACACACACACACACACACACATTCCAATTTTCGTATCATTTAGCAACTTTTTGTTTCTCTCGTCTCGAACAAACGTCTAACTAGCGAGTGTAAACGGATGGGGAGTTCGATTGACTCACGAGTTGAATTGTGCGCAAAAAAGTGAGGTTAGCAGAAGCACGCAAAGCCTCGGAACGATGATTCACAAGGGGACTTATTTGCTCTTTGATCGGTTCCATTTTTACTATATATATTGTAATGTGTGACAATCTTCCCCGGTACGTGTAAACGTCACCACACCATCATGCCACATGCACACAAATTTGCACACACTCACACACACACACATCCGTACACAAACGTTTCACTGTGCGTAGATGGCCGACCCGGATTCCATTCCAGGAGATTCTCGCGTTGTGCCATGTTATTCTGCTAGCTATTCCCATTATTGCTGCCACTACTACTGCTGATGGTACCCCTCCTGGTCGCATAATATCACTATTTCACATCTTCCAAAAAAGTTCCCTTTTGTTACGTGGAGATACTTTTTCTTATGGTTCCTCAATTCAAGATGATACTGGGCTGATGTTCCGGCTTTAATGTGCCGTATGCACAGTGATACAGAATGAGACACCGTTTATGTATAGCAAGATTAACAAAAGTATTCGATTAAGAAGATTTGATTCTGCTGACTGTTGGGCGTGAGTTTGATGGCACTCCTAATTTCATGCTCGATGGAAAACACGCTTAGTAAGCGATGGCGACCGGATTGCACTACACACTGATATCATGGCCGGGGAGTGGTTGGGGCGGGGCGGAGGGGGGGTCATTCCATTCACTTAGCGCCACCATTTCCTTTGCAGGCAAAAAAAGGAAAATCGCATAGGGACGCCATTGAGGTTCGGCAGCCTCGTACCAGTGGCGACACACACTTGACACATCCGGATTCCGGAGGGTTGATAAAAATTCGATGAACAGATGCGCACACACACGCACACACAAACATCCGAAAGATAGAGAAGGAAATTTGTGAAATATAGTGGAATTGCTGCTTGCGTATAATTACCATCTTTGCTGCTAAAAAGGGTGCTTGGTGTCTGTGGGTTTTTGCTGCACGCAAAAAAAAACTAGCTGACAATAGACAAGGCTGCCTTTTCTGTGGAGGTTGCTTTTGCACACTCTGCGCTGCTGGCTGGGGGCTCTTCCGTGTGGCGACGCTGGGCTGCGAACTCGACGACAACTGCTAACTACTGCGGCTTACAA